>NC_090766.1:53699675-53769675 GCF_036898095.1 Palaemon carinicauda | reverse complement strand
GTCCTCCCAGTCCGGGACCTCTTGCAAGCTCCCAAGCCCAGGGGAGAAGCAATGTCGAAGGGCAAAAGGGTTCGGCAGGCCTTGATCGGCGCACAGAAGTATCCTCGGTGGTTGCGGGCGTGTCTTAAGAGACCGTCACTCCCACCCGCAGACGATTGAGCCCTTATTTTGCTCGTCTGCAGAAGAAATTTCGGGGAGAAAACGCTGGTCTCAGGTCTCAAGACCTCTTAAACGTAAAGTCCAGACCTATGCCAGACGTACGAAGTTAGAGTTCAACAACCCGGATGCAGTCATTGGGTTAGCTCTGACTCTCCTCAGTCTCAGGTGACTGCACACCTCCTAAGAGAGGTAAGGCGATGCCACAACAGACCTTATCGTCCGTTGATCCCAAGACGACTTTGCTGCAGTCCATGCAGTCGCAGCTTGGGGTCTTAATGCGTGAGTTTCAGGCTGAGAAGGTTACACCTCCTGCAACCTCCGCCTCCTCCTGCGAGAGCTCCGCCTCACCGCAGTCCAGTCTGCCAGGCGTACGAAGTTGAGGTTCCTCAGGCTACCTTACCGCGTTCTGAGTTGCCAGTTACCAGCGTTGTGCAGCAACCTTAACCTTCCTTAAGGCAACCTCAGCAATGGGAGCAGGAGTCTTATGCCTTACTTCCTCCGCTTCCGCTTGCGGTTCCACCAGCGAGGCAACAATCTCTTGAGGTACGACAACCTCTTCCATCAATGAGGCAGCCACCTCAGCACTCGCTGCAGCTTAGGCTAGCTCCTCAGGAACCTCAACTCGCGAGACAAGAACTGCGTTCTGCGCAGCCGCTATCTCAACTCTCGCAGCTCACACCTCAGGAACCTTAACTCGTTCCTCAGGAACCTGCTACTGCGCATCCGCAACCCTTACAGCAAGCGCTACTCTTGAGGCAGCAACCTCATGCTATGAGTCAGCCACCTCAACGCATGCATCTGCCACTTTCTCCTCAACTTGAGAAATAACAAATGACAATAATAACACCTCATTACTTTCATAACTTGCGTTTGTAATCATATACATGTATGCCTACACAAACATTATGATAATGGAGGTTATTTGTCTTACTTATATAAAAATATATATGTATTCCTTGCAATATATTTTTAACAATATCGCAAAATATGGCAAAAATATCTTCAAAACTAAAATGAATCATGAGTTATGAATGTAAGGTAAATATTATGTTGATATTAAAACCCCATGCAAGCATGCATGAAGCACTCTAGCACTGGTCATGGAATTTCTGAGAAATGTTAAACGCCATGCAACACGCTCTGCTTACCATACAGCATGCTCTGCATACAGCATGCTCTGCATACAACATGCTCTGCATACAGCATGCTCTGCATTCAGCATGCTCTGCATACAACATGCTCTACATACAGCATGCTCTGCATACAACATGCTCTGCATACAGCATGCTCTGCATTCAGCATGCTCTGCATTCAGCATGCTCTGCATACAACATGCTCTGCATACAGCATGCTCTGCATACAACATGCTCTACATACAGCATGCTCTGCATACAGCATGCTCTGCATACCTTACCGCATGCTTCTCAGTCATACATCTTTGGTTGTTGCCAACTCACTAGACTGTCAAGCAGTTTCATAATGTTGCCTTCTAGTCTGCTGCTTTTGCACCATTGAAACCCTCACTGAGAGAACTTAACTTTTCTCGGATATGGTCCCTGTAGATGAGAAAGTGCTTTTCTCCCTCCTTCTGATATTCCCTTGAGGACTCTGTCAATTGGAGAGGAGCCTTTAGCTGCGTAGCCTCCTATGGACTTTTATTTAAGCATAACATGCTTCCAGGGAAGGTAATGGTTCCACTTCAGTCACTAACCCCGTCTGTTACCACACCTGCTCCCATAGACCTTGAGCTGTGTTGCAAGACATACAGTCCAAGCTTAGTCCTTGTTAAAGGATTTTTTGTTTACGGAGTCAGTGTGTCACTGGGAAGACGTTCAACAACCAGCAGAAGTGACTTGTTGTGACGCAGTGCGGCAACCTCAGCAACCCGATAAGGAGTTGTCTGTACGACCCAGACAGTCTAGACAGCTTCGGGTTGTCACTGTACTTCCTCGCTTCCCCATGGTTGACAGTTCACAGACTGTGCAGCAGTACCATGATCTTGTGTCCGGCTCCGTCAGACGACTGGCTTTTAAGAGCTCCCACAAGTCGTCGCTGTCTGGAGATTCTCAGATGGACTATGGATCTGACCAAGGAACTGGGCCTCCTGGTCAATTTTGAGGAGTCTCAGCTCATCCCATCCCAGACCATTGTCTCCCTGGGTATGGATCTTCAGAGTCGAGCTTTTCGGGCTTTTCCGTCGGCCCCAAGGATCTTCCAAGCCCTAGAATGCACCCAGAGCATGCTGAGAAGGAACCGATGCTCAGTCAGGTAGTGGATGAGTCTAACAGGGACACTTTCATCGCTGGCCCTGTTCATCGTGTTAGGGAGAATCCACCTCCCCCCCTTCAGTATCATCTAGCTGCTCACTGGATAAAGGACATGACGCTAGAGACGGTCTCAGTTCCTGTTTCCGAAGAGAGGAGGTCTTCTCTCGCGTGGTGTAAGAACAGCTTTCTTCTCAAGGAAGTCTACCTTTGGCTGTTCAGAAACCCGACCGCCGTCTCCTCTCGGACACATCAGACACGGGCTGGGGTGCGACTTTGGACGGACAGGAATGATCGAGAACATGGAATCAGGAGCAAAGGACACTTCACATCAATTGCAGGAGTTGTTGGCGGTTCTTCTGGCCTTGATAAACTTCAAGTCCCTCCAGCTTAACAAAGTGGTGGAGGTGGACTCTGACAACACCACAGCCCTGGCTTACACCTTCAAGCAGGGAGGGACTCTTTCGTGAAGTTGTTCTAGATCGCAAGGGACCTCCTCATCTGGTCTAAAGATCGAAAGCTCACGCTGGTAACGAGGTTCATTCAGGGCGGTATGAATGTCATGGCAGATCACCTCAGCCGGAAGGGTCAGGTCATCCCCACAGAGTGGACCCTTCACAAGAATGTTTGCAGCAGACTTTGGGCCCTGTGGGGTCAGCCAACCATAGATCTGTTCGCTACCTCGATAACCTAGAGACTCCTATTGTATTGTTCTCCGATTCCAGACCCAGCAGCAGTTCACGTGGATGCTTTTCTACTGGATTGGTTCCATCTCGACCTGTATGCATTCCCGCCGTTCAAGATTGTCAACAGGGTACTTCAGAAGTTCTCCTCTCGCAAAGGGACACGGCTGACGTTGGTTGGCTCCGCTCTGGCCCGCGAGAGAATGGTTCTTAGAGGTACTGCAATGGCTGGTCGACATTCCCAGGACTCTTCCTCTAGGAGTGAACCTTCTACGTCTACCTCACGTAAAGAAGGTACACCCGAACCTCCACGCTCTTCGTCTGACTGCCTTCAGACTTTCGAAAGACTCTCAAGAGCTAGGGGCTTTTCGAAGGAGGCAGCCAGAGCGATTGCCAAAGCAAGGAGAACATCCACTCTCAGAATCTATCAGTCTCAAGGGGAAGTCTTCCGTAGCTGGTACAAGACCAATGCAGTTTCCTCAACCAGTACCACTGTAACCCAGATTGCTGACTTCCTGTTATATCTAAGGAAAGTAAGATCCCTTTCAGCTCCTACGATCAAGGGTTACAGAAGTATGTTGGCAGCGGTTTTCCGCCACAGAGGCTTGGATCTTTCCACCAACAAAGATCTACAGGACCTCCCTAGGTCTTTTGAGACCTCAAAGGAACGTCGGTTGTCCACTCCAGGCTGGAATCTAGACGTGGTCCTAAGGTTCCTTATGTCATCAAGATTTGAACCTCTCCAATCAGCCTCTTTTTAGGACCTCACATTAAAAACTCTTTTCCTCGTGTGCTTGACAACAGCTAAAAGAGTAAGTGAGATCCACGCCTTCAGCAGGATCATTGTTTTCACATCTGAAACGGCTACATGTTCCTTGCAGCTCGGTTTTTGCTAAACGAGCTTCCTTCACGTCCTTGGCCTAAATCGTTCGAGATCCCAAGCCTGTCCAACTTGGTGGGGAATGAACTGGAGAGAGTACTTTGCCCAGTTAGAGCTCTTAGGTACTATCTAAAAAGGTCTTAACCTTTACAAGGACAATCAGAAGCCTTATAGTGTGCTATCAAGAAACCTTCTTTTCCAAGTTCTAAGAACTCAGTTTCTTACTATTCAGGCTTCTGATTAGAGAAACACATTCTCATCTGAAGGAAGAAGACCTTGCTTTGCTGAAGGTAAGGACACATGAAGTGGGAGCTGTGGCTACTTCAGTGGCCTTCAAACAGAGCCATTCTCTGCAGAGTGTTATGGATGCAACCTATTGGAGAAGCAAGTCAGTGTTCGCATCATTCTATCTCAAAGATGTCCAGTCTCTTTACGAGTACTGCTACACCCTGGGACCATTCGTAGCAACGAATGCAGTAGTAGGCGAGGGCTCAGCCACTACATTCCCATAATCCCATAACCTTTTAACCTTTCTCTTGAATACTTTTTATGGGTTGTACGGTCGGCTAAGAAGCCTTCCACATCCTTGTTGATTTGGCGGGTGGTCAATTCTTTCTTGAGAAGCGCCGAGGTTAAAGGTTGTGATGAGGTCCTTTAGTATGGGTTGCAGCCCTGTATACTTTAGCACCTTTGAGTTGATTCAGCCTTCCAAGAGGAACGCTGCGCTCAGTAAGGAAGACGATCTTATTAAAGGCAGAGTAACGGCTCAAGTCGACTTCCTTACCAGGTACTTATTATTTCATTGTTATTGTGGATAACTGATTATATGAAATACGGGATACTTAGCTATCCTTTAGTCTTGTACACTGGTTTTTCACCCACCCCCCTGGGTGTGAATCAGCTACATGATTATCGGGTAAGTTTAATATTGAAAAATGTTATTTTCATTAGTAAAATAAATTTTTGAATATACTTACCCGATAATCATGATTTAATTGACCCACCCTTCCTCCCCATAGAGAACCAGTGGACCGAGGAAAAAGTGAGGTGGCGTCAACAACAAGTACTGTAGTACCTGGCCACAGGTGGCGCTTGTGAGTACACCCCCTTCTAGTATAGTGATAGCTGGCGTATCCCTCCCGTAGAATTCTGTCGGGCAACGGAGTTGACAGCTACATGATTATCGGGTAAGTATATTCAAAAATTTATTTTACTAATGAAAATAACATTTTTCCATGTTTACGAAAATCTAAATACAGTAGGATATGAATAGGTAGGATATAGGTAGTAGGTTGGCCAGGGCACCAGCCACCCGTTGAGATACTACCACTAGAGAGTTATGGGGTCCTTTGACTGACCTGACAGTACTTCATTGGATCCTTCTCTCTGGTTACGATTCACTTTCCCTTTGCCTACACATACACCGAATAGTCTGGCCTATTCTCCTCTGTCCTCATACACTTGACAACACTGAGATTACCAAACAATTCCTCTTCACCCAAGGGGTTATCTACTGCACTGTAATTGTTCAGTGGCTACTTTCCTCTCGGTAAGGGTAGAAGAGACTCTTTAGCTATGGTAAGCAGCTCTTCTAGGAGAAGGACACTCCAAAATCAAACCATTGTTCTCTAGTCTTGGGTAGTGCCATTGCCAATGTACCATGGTCTTCCACTGTCTTGGGTTAGAGTTCTCTTACTTGAGGGTACACTCGGGCACACTATTCTATTTAATTTCTCTTCTTGTTTTGTTAAAGTTTTCATAGTTTATATAGGAACTATTTGTTTTAATGTTACTGTTCTTAAAATGTTTTATTTTTCCTTGTTTCCTTTCCTCACTGGGCTATTTTCCCTGTTGGGGCCCCCGTGCTTATAGCATTCTGCTTTTTCCAACTAGGGTTGTAGCTTAGCAAGTAATAATAATAATAATAAGTGTGCTTAGATTTTTAAATTTTCTTATATTACATCAATACTATAATTAACTAGATATAAAGTTTACAATAGAATATAGAGAATAATACTCTGTAGAGTTTTGGATGAAAAGAGGGGGATATGTAGAAACTGTATACGTCTATCTTCCCTTCAAGTACTTTTTGATGAAAATACTTATAAATATTTCTTATCCAAGTCACACATAAGAGCACAAATCTTAAAACTTCTATGATACTGGCAAAATTTTGTGCTTGGTTAGGTGAAGCGCTCTCCTAAATATATCAGTAAAATTATCTTAATAATTCACAATTACAAATTCAGTCTTACATCTACAGTCTCGGGTAGTGCCATACCCTCTGTACCATGGTCTTTCGCTGTCTTGGGTTAGTTCTCTTGCTTGAGGGTACACTCGGGCACACTATTCTCTTATTTCTATTCCTCTTGTTTTGTTTAAGTTTTTATAGTTTATTTAGGAAATAATTTATTTTAATGTTACTGTTCCTAAAATATTTTATTTTTCCTTGTTTTCCTTCCTCACTGGGCTTCTTTCCCTGTTGAAGCCCCTGGGCTTATAGAATCCTGCTTTTCCAACTAGGGTTGTAGCTTAGCAAGTAATAATATTGATAATAATAATAAGCTAAAGTACACATGAATCTATGAAGAGAGATAGAATTGTTTGAATATTAAGTTTAATATATGTCTATCATTAGTTTGGGTTAAATGCATATACTGTAAATCATACAATTAATTCCTCCATTTGTGTACTGTAAACACAATAAAAATATCGGTATTTTGTTTGAAATTTACGTAGACATACTGTACTGTAGAATTATATGTAATTACCCCTTTTTAAATATTTAACTTAGCCGGTGAATATATAATAGCTGCAACTCTGTTGCTCGACAGACACATACATAAAAAACTCGCGAGCGATCGCTATGCAGGTTGCGGGTGTGCCCACCAGCGCCAACTGTCGGCCAGATACCACTCTCGGATGTAAACAAAACCTTCAATTTCTTCTCTGTCGACGTATCGACAAGACGTACTTTTACTCGCTGTTGAACCTGGAGTTTTTCCCATCATATTTGGTGAAGTACTTTAATTTGGTTTGAGCTTTCGCAGTACAGGTGTTTTTCTTCAAATAAATCCTTGAACTCGTTTTTGGATAGATTTAATTTTTGATGACAAAGAGAGTATGGACTTTCTTTGACTTTTAAATGGCCGACCCTTCCCTTAGACGGAAGTGTGTTTAGGCTTTTAGCAATTATCTTATCACGTTATAAATTAATTATAGATTTTCCTCTATATATTTTATATCTCACCGCCTTTATTAGGCCTCTTCGATTAACTTTCCATTTATAATAAACATAAAAATAAATTTTAATGATTTGTTTATATGCGACCTTTCCTGAGAGTAGGCGGTCCTAACTTGGAAACCGAAGTTAAACAACGTTGAGCCCTTTCAATCATAAATAGCTTTTAAAGAGCTAATGATTTAAAACTTTTTAAATGAATATTTTTTTAATAGATATTTTATGAAAGATTTTCTTTGAATAGTCTTCGTACTGTTTCAAAGATGAACTAACGTTTAGTTTATTTATGCTACGCAGTTTGCGCTCTATCGTTACGATAGAGAGAGAGAGTATCACGGTTTCACTTTGCAGAAAGAGTAAATCGATTCTGACGTTTTGTTCATTCTTCTTTCAAAGCTTAAATGTTTTAAATTCTATTTTAAAGGAACTTTTTAATTGAAAAACCTTTCAGTTTTTTCCTTTGGTCAAATAACATGTTTTTTTGACGAAACGTAAGTGGGCTCTTCTCTTAGGTGCGAAATCAAGAGAGAGAGAGAGAGAAAGATAGAGACGGAGGGAGAGAGAGGAGAGAAAACGTTCCGTTCAAGCGGGTAACGTTGTTCTCGAGTTACTCTCGTCCCTAGTCTCTGTACGGGGAGAAAGGATAAAACGTTTTTAGTTTTTTATTCTCGTCCCCAGGCAATGTACGGTGAGAGATTGAAAACGTAGTTTTGAATGAACTAGTGTTTAGTCTCTTCCCCAGCCACTGAATTTTTTATCTTAAAATATGTTTACTGTTTTTTTGCTGGTATTAATGTGCTTGCATTATACGACTGATTTCGCAATTACTACCTTTTGATGAGGGTAGAATTGCGTGCTTCAGGTAGAAATCAGTAAAAGTTTCGATTTCAGTGAAATAAGTGCAAAACAGAAAATCGTAGTGATAAAGTGATATTGCGTAAAGTGTTATCAGTGTTGCGACCGAGGGTCCGTCTGTTCGTGCCTGTCGTTCGCCTAGTCCGGGACCTCTTGCAAGCTCCCAAGCCCAGGGGAGAAGTAATGTCGTACGACTTATGGGTTCGAGAGGCCTTGATCAGCGAACAGACGTTCCCTCTATGGTATCGGGTGTATCTTACCAAGATCACCCCTACCATAAGGCGAGAGAGACGATTTTCTCCTCGTCATCCGAAGGCTTTTCGCATAAGAAACCTGAAACAAGGTTTCGAGGCCCTTAAGCGAAAGTCAGTCCTTTCAGGACAGGTCCAGCGTCCTGGTTGTAGCCATTAGGACAGCTCTGACCCTATGCAGTCATCGGAAGACTGCTCGCCGCCTAACAAAAGCGTAACACAGACTCCGAGAGTCTTTTTGTTGGCAAGGTTTTGCGGTCACAGACGTTACCCTCGTCTCTTACCGCAACCATTTCCGTTGATCCTAATTGAGTTGTACGGCAAGACATGCAGAATAAGCTTGCCTCCCTTATGGAAGACTATTCTGCCGATAAGTCCGTTGAGCCTAGCCGTTTATCTCATCGAGATCCTGGCTTTCAGCCATCCTAACGTTCCTTTGTGCGTCCTGTTGACGTTGGCGTAGCTAAGTCACGTCAGTCAGGTTGTTTAGAACCACACTCGATGCGGTCTCGTGTGGATTTTCAGCCACATTTGGACGTTAGGCCACTTGCTGATGCTCCTGTTGACGTTCAGGACGTTCGCTAACAATCGGAGTTGACTTGTTTTGACGCTGAGCGTCAACCTCCGCATTCTAGAGTTGTTTTGACTGCTCAGTCTAGGCGGTCAAAGCAGTCTCGAGTGGACGCTGTGCGTCCTCACGCACCTGTTGTTGTTGACAGTTCACAGACTGTCAAGCAGTTACATGACGTTGCGTCCTGGTCTCTCGCACCTGTTGTTGTTGACAGTTCACAGACTGTCAAGCAGTTACATGACGTTGCGTCCTGGTCCGCTACTAATGCACCAGTGCGTGTGGACTCTGCTTGTAAAGCATTGCCACCACGGTGGGTCTCTCCCTTGCTTGAGACTCAGCTGTTATCGGACAAGGTTCCTTCAGATGAGGAAGTTGCTGTTCCCCCTCCTACTGATATTCCCTTGAGGACTCTGTCAGACGGAGAGGAGCCTAAAGCTGCTTAGCCCTCTATGGACTTTAAATAAATCATGCTGATTTTTAAGGATCATAGTCCGGATCTTTTTGTAACTGCTGCTCCTCGTTCGCCTAAACGTCAGAGCTTACACTAGGCCTAGCTACTTCGAAGCCGTTGTTTTATAAGCTAGTGCTCTCTCGCTCTCCTAGAGAGCTTTACGTTTGCTAGGCGACTGGTTTATCACCAGGAGGAGTTTGGGGGATACAGCCTTTGCTTTCCCTTCTTTTAAACTGGCTTATAGAGCGAGAGTCTGATATGACACGAGAGAAGTTCTCGGCTTGGGAGTTCCTGCCTCTGCCCAGATAGACTTCTCAAACCTCATAGACTCTCCCTGGCGCCTGGCCATGAGACGCTCCAAGATTTTACAGGTCAACTTCACAGCTGTTTTCGAGCCTTTGAAGTTTTGCTGTACAATTATGTCATGCATAAACAAGGCTTTCAGGGATGGCTCAATGATCTGACAGCCACGTTCTCTGCAGGAACAAGTCCCTCAGGGATGGCTCCATGATTTGGCAGCCATGTTCACTGCAGGAGTACGTAAGAGGCAAGTGCGCTCAATGTGTTCATTGTCAAGACAAACTTCACGATGAAGTCTTCCAGGCTGTCTTGACAGCATTTATGGAAGGCGACTGGATGGTCTCTCTCGACCTTCAGGAGGCATACTTCCACATTCCTATACACCCGGATTCCCAACCGTTTCTGAGGTTTGTTTACAGGAATGTGGCGTACCAGTTTCGAGCTATCGGGGATCCGAGCCTCCCTGTACTTGGACGACTGGCTTCTCAGAGCATCGTCCAGCCTTCACTGTCTGCAGGATCTACATTGGACGTTGAGTCTGGCCAGGGAGTTGGGACTTGTGGTCAACCTAAAAGTCCCAACTGATCCCATCCCAGATTATTCTATTTTTGGGGATGGAGATTCGCAGTCAAGCCCTGCTCGAAGTCCAACTAATGCTGAAAAGAAAACGTTTATTCAGTCAGGAGTTGGAACAGTCTCGTAGGGACTCTCTCATCCCTGGAGCAGTCTGTCTCACTAGGGAGACTACCCCTTCTGCCTCTCCAGTTCCATCTAGCCTCTCACTGGAACTAGGACAAGACATTAGAGACGGTATCATTCCCAGTCTCCGAACCAATAAAGGCATGCCTGAAATGGTGGGACAGCAATATCAGTCTGAGAGAGGGACTATCCCAGCAGTCAAGAACCCAAACCACGTGTTGTCCTCAGACGCGTCGGGTTTGGGTTAGGCGCGACCCTGGACGGTCGGGAATGCGCTGGTCTGTGGACCTCAAGTCAGAAGAGCATGCACATCAACGGCAAGGAGCTATTAGCAGTCCACTTGGCCTTGATGATATTAGGAAGCGTCTTCGAAACTAAGTGGTAGAGATCAACTCAGACAACACCACAACTTTGGCGTACATCTCCAAGCAAGGAGGCACACACTCCTTCACGCTGCTCGAGATCGCAAGGGACCTTCTCTTATGGTCTAGAATTCGAGGCATCTTCCTTTTGACGAGTTTCATCCAGGGGGACTTGAACGTCTTGGCAGACTGTCTCAGTCGGAGGGGTCAGGTGATACCCACGGAATGGACCCTCCACAAGGACGTGGGCAAGAGTCTTTGGGCTTCTTGGGGTCAACCAACCATAGACCTCTTTGCCTCCTCGTTGACCAAAAGGTTACCAATCTTTTGCTCTCCAGTCCTAGATACAGAAGCAATCTACATAGATGCGTTTCTACTGGATTGGTCTTTTATGGACTTATATGCATTCCCACCATTCAAGTTAGTCAACAAGGTACTGCAGAAGTTCGCCTCTCACGGAGGGACAAGGTTGACGTTGGTTGCTACCCTCTGGCCCGCGAGAGAGTGGTTCACCAAGGTACTTCAATGGCTGGTAGACTTTCCAAGAAGTCTTCCTCTAAGGGTAGATCTGTTACGTCAGCCCCACGTAAAGAATGTCCATCAAAGCCTCCCCGCTCTTCGTCTGACTTCCTTCACACTATCGAAAGACTCTCAAGAGCTAGAGGTTTTTCGAAGGAGGCAGTCAGTGCGATTGCAAGAGCTAGGAGAGCTTCTACCATTAGAGTATACCAGTCGAAGTGGGAAGTCTTTCGAGACTGGTGCAAGTCAGCATCTGTGTCCTCGTCCAGTACCTCTGTAGCCCAAATCGCAGATTTTCTTTTACATCTGAGAAAGGTTCGCTCCCTTTCAGCTCCCACGATTAAGGGCTACAGGAGCATGTTGGCTTCGGTCTTTCGACATAGAGGCTTAGATCTTTCCAACAATAAAGATCTCCAAGATCTCCTTAAGTCTTTCGAGACCTCTAAGGAACGTCGTTTGGCAACTCCTGGATGGAACTTAGACGTGGTCCTAAGGTTCCTCATGTCAGACAGGTTTGAGCCATTACATTCAGCCTCCCTGAAGGATCTCACCCTCAAGACACTTTTCCTAGTGTGCTTGGCTTCGGCTAAAAGGGTCAGTGAACTTCATGCCTTCAGTAAGAACATCGGCTTTTCTACAGAAAAAAGCCACTTGTTCACTTCAACTTGGTTTCCTGGCCAAAAATGAACTGCCTTCTCGTCCTTGGCCTAAATCTTTTGATATTCCTTGCTTATCAGAGATCGTAGGCAACGAACTGGAAAGAGTATTATGTCCTGTTAGAGCTCTTAAGTTCGATTTAGCTCGTACTAAGTCATTACGAGGGAAATCTGAGGCATTATGGTGCTCAGTTAAGAAACCTTCATTGCCTATGTCAAAGAATTCTTTGTCATATTTTATCAGATTTTTTTAATACGAGAAGCTCATTCTCACTTGAATGAGAAAGACCGATGTTTGCTTAAGGTTAAGACGCACGAAGTTAGAGATATAGCAACCTCCGTGGCCTTCAAGCAAAATAAATCTCTGCAAAGTATTATGGACGCGACTTCTTGGAGAAACAAGTCAGTGTTCGCGTCATTTTACTTAAAAGATGTCCAGACACTTTACGAGGACTGCTACACACTGGGTCCATTCGTTGCAGCGAGTGCAGTAGTGGGTGAGGGTTCTACCACTACACTTCCCTAATTCCAATATCCTTTTAATCTGTCTCTTGAAATGTTTTTAATATTGTTTTATGGGTTGATCGGAAGGCTAAGAAGCCTTTCGCATCCTGATTGATTTGGCGGGTGGTCAAAGTCATTTCTTGAGAGCGCCCAGATTAGAGGTTTGATGAGGTCCTGTTGTATGGGTTGCAGCCCTTGATACTTCAGCTCCTGGGAGTCTGTCAGCATCCTAAGAGGATCGCTGGGCTCCGTGAGGAAGACAGACTTACAAGGCAGAGTAATCGTCTAAGTCAACTTCCTCACCAGGTACCTATTTATTTTGGTTTTGTTATATTGATAACTGCCAAAATGAAAAAACTCTTAGCTTATACGCTGTAAACATAATTAACTCTGGTCTCTACCCACCTCCTTGGGTGTGAATCAGCTATTATATATTCACCGGCTAAGTTAAATATTTAAAAATGATATTTTAATTATAAAATAAATTTTTGAATATACTTATCCGGTGAATATATAAATTAAATGACCCTCCCTTCCTCCCCAATAGAGACGCAGTGGGATGAGAAGAAATTGAAGGTTTTGTTTACATCCGAGAGTGGTATCTGGCCGACAGTTGGCGCTGGTGGGCACACCCGCAACCTGCATAGCGATCGCTCGCGAGTTTTTTATGTATGTGTCTGTCGAGCAACAGAGTTGCAGCTATTATATATTCACCGGGTAAGTATATTCAAAAATTTATTTTATAATTAAAATATCATTATTCTTATAAATAAAGGGAAGTACTGTATCCTGATGACTATCAAGCACGTGAAATTTTTAGTCCTCTGCCATGGTCTTTTTATTTTAATTTTAAAGATCCTGGCACCAAAATGTTCATCAGCATGTTGGCTGGTATCATATGGGTTAGGCATACAAACTGCAGTTCTAAATGGCCAGTTACAAAATGGGTGCATCAAGAAGTATCCCACCCATCCAACACAACTTCTACCTCACGGGTGTTCTATCTCGACCGTGCATCTTCTCACATTATTATTATTATTATTATTATTACTTACTAAGCTACAACCCTAGTTGGAAAAGCAGTATGCTATAAGCCCAGGAGCTCCAACAGGGAAAATAGCTCAGTGCGGAAAGGAAAAAAGGAAAATAAAATATTCTAAGAAGAGTAACAACAATAAATATCTCCTATATAAACTATAAAAACTTTAACAAAACAAGAGGAAGAGAAATAAGATAGGAGAGTGTGCTCGAGTGTACCCTCAAGCAAGAGAACTCTAACCCAAGACAGTGAAAGGCCATGGTACAGAGGCTATGGCACTACCCAAGACTAGAGAACAGTGGTTTGATTTTGGAGTGTCCTTCTCCTAGAAGAGCTGCTTACCATAGCTAAAGAGTCTCTTCTACCCTTACCAAGAGGAAAGTGGCACTGAACAATTACAGTGCAGTAACCCCTTGGGTGATGAAGAATTGTTTGGTAATCTGTGTTGTCAGGTGTATGAGGATAGAGGAGAATATGTAAAGAATATGCCAGACTATTCAGTGTGTATGTAGGCAAAGGGAAAATGAACCGTAACCAGAGAGGAGGATCCAATGTAGTACTGTCTGGCCAGTCAAAAGACCCCATAACTCTCTAGCGGTAGTATCTCAACATCTTTAAGCCCATTCTCAAAGCCTCATTAGTCTACTTTCAGTTACAGCTTCTAAAATAAATTATCTCAAGAAGAGTTCATAGTCCTAAAAGAGGAAACTTAAAACCAACCCTCCCACCATTCCTTTACTGTATATTTAGATTAATTCATACTAGTGCATACTATTAACTTTAATGTCATTAAGTGTGATATTCAATATGATAATCTTTATAATAGGTAAAAATAATTCTTTAATTGAAAGTCAGTTCTAATATGGAACTAAGGAACAGTGATCTTCTCTCAAGGTTTGAGGCTTCCACAGGCACATTTATGGGTATTAGTTAATTTTCCTTCTCATTTCAGAGAATCCGAAGAGACTGGACCAGTTTATGATCCTAGATTCCCCAGAAGTAAAAGTAAGTGATTTATTATTCCTTTTTTTTATGGTGGCAAAGGTACAAGTTTTAAACTCTTTAGATGAATAAAATGCATTAAATTGGCATCACTATTTAAATAGTCAATACAATATTTTGCTTATCAAGATTTTAATAAATCACATGGAGAGAGCTATGACCATAAGTTTTCATTTTTAGAGGGAGCTTGTTTACTTTGATCATTATTTATCAAGGAATTAAGATGTTGTGCTTAGCTTATTTAAAGCTAGTTAGTCTGACTAGTATCCTGAGGAACAATTTATACTATTGCTTTCCATCTCTTTTGGACTACATGTACTGTAGTCAATTTTCTTGAGGTGACATGGAAAGCTGCAAGTTATATTTTGAAAAGGTATACCATAAGCTTTTTGTTGGTATTGCCATGGTTATCAAAATATGTCGCACAAAAAACAATGCTCACTTCTATTTGTAACTTCCCATATAAAGAATGATGTTCAGTTTTAATTTTTTGTGCAAGTATGCATGGATTGTTGATACTGTGCAGTAAAGTATTAGTGTTCATATAATTTTATCTATAAAGTAATTATCATAAGTATTAAGTGAAGAATTTATTTTTATTCTATAGTGAAGTCTTCAAATAAATACAGTAGACCAGTGTTATATGAACAACTTAGAAAACAGAATTCATCAAATATAGTATAAAGTACAGCACGTTTTGACATCAGAGCCTCTTTTGCTACGCATCTGTTTCTTGAAATATAAACTTTGCTGTAACTTGTATGGGCAGAGATGAAAGCATACCCTCATTTACCTTTATTTATGGTTGAAACAAATTCCCATACCTATACTAGCCTGTAGATCTCATTCGGTGCATAATCTTTGCTTTAAATCTGTGAATTTTCACATGTTCATTTGGTAGGTAACTGCAAATTTGTAAAGAATTTGTAAATCATAAGTCCTAAGGTTAGTGAGAAAAAACAATCGTCAAGGGAAATACTGTAGTTAGAATCACTGTAGGGTTGAAAAAGAGAGATCATAGAAAAGCATAAAAGCGGCATATGAATCGCTGATCTTGCGGAAGCATACCATAGACAGAGAATCACAATTGTGATGATTGAAAAAATAGCCGCCATTAAACTAGCTAAAGCTGCAAAAGAGCTGAAATCTATATCAAAACAAAGATCGTGGACATCTTGAGCAGGTTGTAAGATGGATGTTGATCTTGATAAACTAGAAACTGTTGGCTGGTGATAATGTTTAGAGGCCATTATTTCCAAGAATGCAAAATTGTTATATGCTAATCTTTTAGAAAACCTGGTGGATATGAATAAAGATAATGTTGTCAAATATTTAAAGCCAACTTTGAGTTGTTTGATAACTTCAAAAAGAGTAATGACATACGTATATAGTTCGGTAAGACATGTAAAGGCTGCAAATTCTGACATGCTTAGAATTTGTAGAGGATGATGGTTGTTTCATCCCCAAAAAACTTGATACTACATGCATTTTTTGGAAGATAGGGGTAACGGATCTATATCACACCAGAGAAGTCATTGCCAAGGCACAAGCAAGTGAAGAACAAGCCAAGTCTTTTGTTTTGGGGTAATGCAAGTTGGGAATTGAAACTCAAATCTCTTCTAGTCCACTCCTCAGAGAATCCTCATGTTTTCAATATCAGTAATGTGTAGAAAAAGAACATTCAAATATAGCGTGGAAGTTGAAAAGTAGATTATGTGGATAAACGATGTGTTTGGCCTGTGTAAAAAAAAATCAAAACCTCTGAAGGAGTTTCTTGTCATTGGCAATACTCCTGGTGACCTAGCTGAAGTTTTTGTTGCCAGAGAATGACTTAATTGTGAAATTCTTATCCTCCTAACACAACTCTACATTCAGCATTGACCAGCAGGTCATTTCAAATTTCAAGAAACTTTTTGCTAAAACACTTTTCCATAGGTGCTTTGAAGTGACCTTTGACAGTTTTAACCCCTCAAAGAGTTTAGGAAGAGCCACTTTCATATCCTCCACTGTGCTGGTTCCATAGACAAAGCCTGGCTATAAGTTTCATCTTGTAGGGCTATGAACTCTGCTTGAGAGAGTTTTTTTAGAAGCCGTAACAAAGTAGACTAATGAGGCTTTGAGGATGGGCTTAAAGATGTTATTATTGTCTGTTGGGCAGTCATGGTCCTAGAGGTCAATGATGATGATTTGGAGGTGTATTAATCCCTTTTTACAGTTATTCTCAAAAAGGTATACAGTAAAACTGTTTGGATGACCTTCTGGAACCTATAAAGTTTGATCGCCAGGTTACTACTGTATAACATTAAAGATTATCAAATCTTCATACTGTAGCTTATTTTGAAATAGACAGCTCTGACCATTAATTTATGTGAAGGGTATAAAAGTACTGACAGGCTAAAGGGTTGTGAATAAATTCTAAACCAATGCCACCGATAGTCACAAGTCTTTTCCGGCTTACGTTTCGAAACAAAATATGGGTAGGAACCCATAAAAAGTGTAAATTTTACAATAAGTTGTAACCTTATGTTGATGAAGTGAATATTTTAAAGGGCTGAGTTATGGTAGATAAGAGGGAGGTCTGAAAGGAAAATGTGTAAATGAAATAACTGCTAGGGTGTTTAAGTTAGTGTATGTATTTTAAATGTATTAAATCCATTTTTTTTCCTTTAGGTGAAAATTACAAGTTGGCAGACTTGATTAATTTTCCAAATAATGAGGGCCCTGCACAACCTAGTCTGCCACAGCGTAAAGTACAGAGAGAACGAAGAAAGGGGAATAGTCAAGAATCTAGAGGTAAGCAAGAATATAGTCTGGTTTGAGTTGCTGAATAATCAAAAAGATTTGCTGTACACACAAGCAAGTAATTAAACAAATATCATTGATGACTTCTCGGCTACAGAAAGCAATTTGTCAAATAATTTATGTGTAGTAATGTAGTGGGATAGATGTTTCCCACAGAGGTAATATAAAATTTCTTTATTTCATATATAAATGTAAAATTACCCCTGCATTTGTATCTAAGCTTTACAAACATATAAAGTTTTACTTTAGAACCAAGAGTAACAAATTCCTTGCCTGTTAAGGGTGTCCATTACTAGTAAATGTCTCTCATCAGAGAGGAATTTCAGTTTTATCTACGTGTGGGGTTTTTATATCACCAGTTTCCACTGTTAACCTTTTGTAAACAATTTAGAAAATCAAAATGGAGATACTCATTTATATTGTGTATAACATTATTTCTATGATATGTGATAAAGAATCTAAGTGTGGAGATGATAGTACTGTACAGTAATAACAAAGAATTAACTAATGATAAAGAAATGCTTGTCTATACAATGACATCTAGGATTATTACCTCCAGAAAGGGAATAGTACCATCATTGCACCTCATGCGGTACACTGTAGGCATTACTTTAGGAGCTTACCAGTGCCCCTTCAACCCTGACTGCACTCACTTTTCAGCCTTCTGCTATACTTCCATTCAAGTTTTCGTTTTCCATCTTCCCATCCTACTTCCTAACTTCAACTAAAAAGTGCAGTTTTTGAGTATGATCTCTATTGGATGCATAAGATTATAATAAGATTATAAGAGGTCACCAAAAAATACAGGAGAAAAACAATCAAGTTTTAAGGTACTGTAGCTTCTGATATCGGCCCATCTCGTACTGACTGTCGAGTAGTTTAGTGAACAAAGCGTTGGGTTACAAAGGTAGGGGTGCAGGGGCTGGGACTGGTCAGGCTTAGTTGCTTGACTTGATTGGGCTCCTCTAAACTGCCAAACTACTACCATTTCTATAGTTATTTTGATATATAAAGTTAAGAGTATTGGTATAGATATTGTGAAGAACGCCACCTTTTCTTTGTTCCTTAACTTTCATACTTCACAAGTGATCAGTTTTCTACTGTTTTTTTTTTTTTTTTTGGATGTAATGTTTCAAAATGGAGCTATAACTTCTGAGAAGTATGGTATTTTGTTTACTTATATAAAATGAAATTTTTAATAAAATACTTAGCACAATGATAACTTCCGATTTACCATCTTAAATAATTTCTAATGTTTTGTTAGTCAGGGGGATTAAAGAGCCCATGGAAACTTTTCCAGACACTTTTAGGACGCTAGCAAAATTTAGTCTTCAGTGAGAAGGGAAAATTAAAGTCAGTAAGTCAGAGAAGCTATCTAGTTATGAAAGTTTAATCATCAGCAAAAGGTAACTGTTATAAGACACCCTAAGAATGTATTATTTGTTAGTCTCAATTGTAATTTAACCTCTATACAAAGAATAAGGGTAATTTTACAATGTAGATAGCATTAAGATAAATTATGAAAATATATTTACTACATTACAATCATTTACAATAACAATACATTGTTCCAGGTAAAAAATTAATCTTGAAATCTTTTGTTCTTTCAGAAAAGTTTGTGAAAGTTGATACCCAGCTAGTTCAAAAACAGCTTAAACTTGGAGGTAGTGACCCTAAAGAAAGTAATTGGAGAAGTCCACCAGGCCCATCTCAAGAATGTGATGAGAAGAGTTCTTCCGATGATGTCATTGTTCTCAGTGATGATATGAATGATGTAAGTAAAAGATTACTCCCATGGTTACGTATATATTTGGTACAGTAATCATTGTCATTGACTTGGACATGTACGATTTTTTATTAACTGGTTTGCATAAGAAAAGAGTCCTCTCCACACCTGTCATATACTTTCTTATAGAATTTGTTCTTCTGGTGTAGGTCATCTATTCTTATATTCCATGATTTTGTTAATCCTCCTACATGTCTTTGCACTTTAATTATATATTTCTTTTCTTTTTGTTAGTTTGCCAACTTGTTTCAAAGATGCAAATGAAATGTCTTGAAGACTTTCTTCAGTGTAAGGTCCAAGAAGGAAGCTTGGAAAATTTTCTTGCCAGTTTAGTAAGGTTTTATAGTACCGGGGAAAGGTCCATTTAAACACGTATTGGTCATGTAGGGGACCTTGAAATTTTAGTGTAAATTTTTTTAGTTTAATTGGAGAACCAATATAGAGTACATGATGCCAGAGAACCTAAGGAAAAGAAGACAAACAGCTCCTCATAACCTCTGTGAATAAAAGAAAATTTGCTGATATTGGAATATTGAAGTTCAAAAGTGTCCCTCTCTTGGCACCAATTAGAAAACTTGCTTTGCAAAGTATAGCTCAGTAATTCAAACTTGACCAGCCCTGGAGAGAACTAGGATGCTTCTGTAGAAAAGTTTCCATCTTGGAAACTTCACTGAATAACCCATACGTGAAGATATAACTTTTCTAATTTCTGCCGTAAAATCTTTATAAGTAATGTTGTCTTAGAAGTATTTCCCTCCTGTGAAGACTCCAGGGAATATTTACCAGTAGAGAAATAAGATTAGCAAAGATCAAAGCATTCTTGTTGAGGTCAGCATAGCAGTCTGGAGTTTTGAGCAGGTGTGGAGTTTGGACTTGGCTCGACACCATCCTGATCTTGCTAAATGTAGGAAGGTCTATAGACTGGTTGTCAAAGAATTTCCAGATCCAGTTGAGCGCATTATGTTGATAGGTCATGGTGTTCTTAGGCAAATTCCAGAGACCTTTGGTGCCATATTACTTTTCAGCCATCTAGTTGAAGACTATTTTGAGGGAAGAACATGATCCCTCTTGTAGAGGCTGTCCATAGCAAGGCCGCACCTTCCAGTTCAGAGCTTCTCTGCTTTCATGATCCATTGATTTTTCTGCTGTAATGCTTTTCATATAAGGAGCAAAGGTTTGAAAACCAGGGAGACTGCCTGCGGTTCTAAATAGTCCCTGCTGATTCAAGTCTCTGAGTGAGCTATTGATACTAACAGATCCCAAAGGTGGGCTCTATATCTAGGCATTTACAACTATCTAAAAGTAAGGACTTCAAAGGAAGGGAATATCAGTGAAACTTCAGCCTTGAGATCCAGTAAGTTTTGTGACCAAGATTTCAGTTTTATTTAATATTGGGACTAGATGTTTTTTTGGTTGCGATGCTGTGGTGCTGTGCAAAATTTACTGAACTGCATGTTAGGGACCAACTTTTGATGGGGCATAAGATGTCCTAACAATGTCTGCTATATCTCTGGATCTTTTCTTCTATCAGCTGAACCAATATTCAACTTTGAAGAACTAGTCGTTATTATTGGTTACAAATCTGACTTTTCCCGTTTGACCTGACACCGTAAATGGTTTTATAAATAAAAAGGTATGTCACAGAAAACTAGTCAATGTATCTACTGAGCCTTATAAAGTTTTCATGCTGATATTGGTATTCGTCTTGATGAAAACTTGAGGGGTATTGGTTGGCTTAAAATAATGAGCCCTGAATTACCTTCTGTGCCATGGCCTTCCACTGTCTTAGGCTATAGTTCTCTTGCTTGAGGGTACACTCTGGCACACTATTCTATCGTATTTCTCTGGTTTTGTTGAAATTTTTATAGTTTATATAGGAAATATTTTAATGTTACAGTTCATAGAATATTTTATTTTACTTGCTTAAATTCCTCACTGGGCTATTTTCCCTGTTGGAGCCCCTGGGCATATATCATCCTGCTTTTCCAACTAGAGTTATAGCTTAGCAAGTAATAGTAATAGTAGAAGATTTTGTTTTATGATATAAAAGGAAAATATTTCTTCAAAACTTGGTGAATTACAATTTATAAGTGTACATCCTTATGAGCCTCAATTTCTGGGAAACCCTCTCTCAGGTATAGTAGTGAACTGAAGCTACTGTCTCCATCCTGAAAGATATCTGCTTAAGGTATTGGTTCAGCAGGATTAAGTAGAGGATGTTATACCATCTTACCCCAGCAGGGACCTTAACCTTGTATATATGGTCAGTCTTCAGGAAATTATCCAGTCCCTTGCCCCTGCTGCTCATAAGCAACTTTTAAAAAGAAGGAAGGAAGATAGACTATAATAATCTTTCAAGACTTGTTACCTTAAGTTTTGTTCTTGTTTGCTGGCAAGAACGGAGATTTATTTAAAAGAGTCCTTGCTGGCTGCAGGCGACTTTAGGAGGAACATTCTTCATCCTCACCTCTTGTTTTTCAGAGGACCTGATGTTAGAATAGCTACTTTTCCAGTCAGATTGGGATGCTTTTGAGTTATGTATAATATTTTATAGTAAAAGGTTCTCATGAACAAATGAAAGGTTACTTTCTTCTGTTTTGAATTCTTAGGATATTACAACTAGGTAAAGCATAGATAGATTCTCCAACTTCTTTATCCTGGCATCGGATTTTGGGGTCATATACAGGTGTCGAAATCCCACTATTCAAGTTCTTCATTGCTGACCCCATGGGTACTTAATCCAATTTTTTTTATAAGCACTTTCACCATATCCTGTGGGGAACTAAACTGATCCATTGCACCTGACAAGCTAGGT
This sequence comes from Palaemon carinicauda, assembly GCF_036898095.1. NCBI lineage: Eukaryota > Metazoa > Arthropoda > Malacostraca > Decapoda > Palaemonidae > Palaemon > Palaemon carinicauda. The sequence goes on along the minus strand of NC_090766.1, from coordinate 53,747,836 downwards.
TCCTGAAAATCTCGAGTTAGTGACCGTTTGAATGGCTGGATGGCTTTTTGTTTTTTTGCTGCTATGCAGCTGCCCAAGAACCCCTTATGTGTGGCATATCCTTTCATTAGGATATTGGTTAACGTACACAGGATCATTTAAAGGATGCCTTACGATACCAAGCTTTTCAACTTGCTAAGTTATTGGTATCCTTGGTTAACTGAAGTAAAAGTAATTACTAAGATCTTCTGCTGCTTGTTAGTTATTAACAGAAACTCCACACAAAAATTGTCAGTTAATCTTAAGCACTGAAAAATCAACATTCTTATTTTCTTCAATCTTGCAATCCATCTTCTTAACTTTCATTTCATAGTGCTACTGTTAGGTTTTCCCATTTACACATGACTGCTGAATAGTCTGAGGCGTTTGTGCCGGGCTGTTTTGCCTAAATTCATAAATCCAATGCGATATCAACGGAAGTGTAAAGAATTTGAACATTTTTATGAGGTGGTTAACACACTCATAACTCCCACTGTCTGTTTCAGATTTTAAATCCAGTTTTTATAATAGCATCTATTCTCAATTCAATTAAGCCATAAGTGATAGGATGTGAAAGACAAGATAAAGATAAGAAAAGTAAATTGAAGGAAGTATGCGTATTTAAAAGAGCCGGTGGAGTAAAAAATTAAAGTTGCACTATTAAGCAATTTTTCAAAATAAAAGAAAGCTAATAAAATATAAGGGATTAAAGGGATAATGAGAAATAACAAAAATATATGAGAGACCTCTTGAGTTGAATTTGGGGAGAAAGTCCTCTCCCTATAAAAGAGCACGCTTTCCTCAAAATTTCCTGTTGACCATCAAAAACTTCAGCAATGAATATGAATACAGTAATGCACATTTTTAGGTTGCATCGCCATACATCGGCTCTAAATTTGTCACTCGTCCTTAATTATTAGATATAGAAATAAAATCCACTTACACTTGTTTCCCTGAATTTGTTGGTTTCTACGTCTTAAAATAATTTGAAGTTCTGTAGTGTACTTCACATGGAAAATTATTAATATTGGTATCTGGTTTTTGTTTATTATTATTATTATTATTATTATTATTATTAAGAACTATGCTATAACCCTAGTTGGAAAAGCAAAATGCTAGCCCATTGGCTTCAACAGGGAAAAATAGCCTGGTGAGGAAAGGAAATAAACAAACTAAAAGAGAAGTAATGAACAATTGAAATAAGATATTTTAAGAACGGTAACATTAAATTAAATCTTTCATATATAAATTATAAAAAACTTTAAAAAAATGAGAGGAAGAGAAATAAGGTAGAATAGTGTGCCCAAGTGTACCCTCAAGGAAGAGAAATCTACCCCAAGACCGGAAGGCCATGATACAGAGGCTATGGCACTACCCAAGGCTAGAAAACAATAGTTTGATTATGGGGTATCCTTCTCTTTGAAGAGCTGTTTACCACAATTAAAGAGTCTTCTACTCTCTTGCCAAGAGGAAAGTAGCCACTGTATAATTACAGTGCAGTAATTAACCCCTTGACTGCAAAAAAATTGTTTGGTAATCTCAGTGTTGTCAGGTATATGAGGACAGGAGAACGTGGAAAGAAAAGGCTAGACTATTCGGTGTATGAATAGACAAAGGAAATAAGAGACAGGGAGATCTAATGTAGTATTGTCTGGCCAGTTAAAGGACCCAATAACTCTCTAGCAGTAGTAAAATGGGAGTAGGTTTTAACTACTTTTTAGTGCTCATACATGAACTGGGAACAGATGAATCCCTTTATAGGTCATAAATTTGTCTTATTTTGAAAATTGATTTATGTTGGATCTCTTGGAACTAATTATCAATATAGGGCATGGTATTACTGTATGCAAGTTGTACCCATGTATCTTCCTCACAGCTGTATTCCTCACAGCCATCTTCCTCGCAGCATTCTTTCATTGAGAGGAAGGATGTGTTCATCAAGATAAGGAATTTGTTTTTATGTATTGTTGCCAAACTTTTCTTCAAACTTCAAAGTGTATGTGAAGAGCTATAACTTATTTATTCTTTTCAGACTTCAGATGAGAATGCAGCTGAATACGAAGAGTTTACTCAAAGACCAAAATCTGTAGAGATTATGGATAGTGCTTATGAAGAAGGTCCAATTGATAATTCTTACAATAATGACCACTCGGAAATGAGTGGCAAAACTGATGACCAGGTATTAGAAATAATGACCCAATTTCTTTATCTAATAACTTTAATGAATACCCAGTTCCTGTCAGCTAAGTGAAACCAGCTAAGAACCTATCATTGACTTAAACATATTCTAATATTATCAATTTTACAAAATTGCATTGGATGTCTCATCAGTTACAAAAGGGTATCCAGGATACCCATCGTTCTTTCTTCTAGTATACTTAATCTTTATAACGGCTTTTAAAAGATTGAAGTTTGTGTTCATAGCCGTCTCTAAAGGGATCTAATTAAGGTAAATGGTTCGGTTTTATTTTTGTGCATTGCACTGTTTGTTTGTATCTTGCTCCTGCATATAATGTGCAGTACTGTTTGAATTTTCCTTTACCATAATTTTCATCTATAATGGAACCGGCCATACAGGGTCTCATTGGGTGCTTTGAAATAACGTTTATCTTGATTATATTATCGCATGGTTTTTACCCATGCCAAAGATTGCTAAGGTGTTCTTGCGTATACGAATATTTTTCAGACTTAATTTTGGTCTTTTAATGAAGTTTATTCCTTCATTGATGGTACCAAAAATTCAAATTGAGCTCGTCCCCCTTTGTGAAGGGATACTATAGAAATAACTAGGGGGATTCATGTGTGCCCAAAATCACAAGATAAGACAGGGTAGGTATATAGATATAATCATTCCCAATCTTAATTCGTGGGAAAACTTTATAATGCTGAGAGGGTTATTCCCAGAACCAATCCACTCCAGAAATCCATTGGCCAGTTTTAAGTCAAAACATTATAAACAATCCCATTGTTAGTTTCAAATTTAAACTCCAGTCCAAGCACTGGACAAGATTCTCTGTAATCGGCCTAGTGGAAAAGTGAAACGATTAACATTAAGATAAATTTTGAAAGTATATTTAATGAATAAACTTTTGAGAGTAATTCAAGGAAAAATTTGTATTTGCACTATAAAGCAATTGTCAATGAGGCTGAAAAGTATATTGGAAGAATGAATATAGAGCTCCCCAGTCAAAGAGTCTTCTTCCATGTCCCACAACCTCAACTCCCTTTAAAAAATATGGTATGCTGTATATGCGAGTCCTCACACCATTCTCTAATTAAGAGGGAGAAAGGGTTCATAAATTAGATGCTGGTTTTCTTACGGTGGTGGCAAAACTCTCTCTCTTTTTTTTAAGTGAATTTATGCTTTTAATTTTTTCCAGACTTCAGAAGAGGTTCCAGCTAAACAGGAAGCGTCTTCTGAAAGACCAAAATCTGTTGAGAGTATGGAGAGTGTAAATGAATGCTCACATGAAGAAGGTCAAATTGTTACATCTAGCAGTATTGTCCATTCAGAAATGAAGGACAAGACTGATGATCAGGTATTTAGCAATGATGGCCTAATTACTTCCATTAGCCAGTCGTAATTTCCTCTTTCCGTATGCAAACATAGTACTGTACTTCAGTTTGTAATATTTCCATATGCAAAACAGTACTTCAGTTCGTAATACTGTATTTCCATGGGCAAGACACACTACTTCAGTTTGTAATATTACATTGTGCAAGACACAGTCCTTCTGTTTGTAATATTTCCATGTGCAAGACACAGTACTGAATTTAGTCAAATAAATGAAGAACCAATTTCTGTAGCAAACGGGACAAAATCCTGAGAGGGTTATCACCAGAACTGAATTTTGGCCAGATCCAAGTTATAGCTCTACCCAACTGTTCAGATAAAAAATTCCAGTCCCAGCAATTCTTAGTAATTGGCCACAGTTACTACTATTAGTTTCACATAAAAAAAATCCAGTGCCAACACTTCTTAGTAATCAGCCTATGGGAATAAGTGAGAGAGTTACACAGCAAATTGAATATAAGGAAAGTAAAATGAAGGAATTAACGCTTGGAAACAACTGAAGGAAAAAATGATTTTACTATGTTGTAATGGTAGTTATAGAGTTTGAATAGCCAAATGGAAGAATGAATATATAGTTCCTCAGTTAAAAGAGCCTTCTTGCCTGTCCCACAGCTTCAACATGTATTACTAACATTCTATGTTATTCTCTTCTTAAGAGGTAGAATAGTTCATGTTCATAAATTACGGAGTTTGGTTTTCATATGGTGGTGGTAAAACTCTCCCCCAATTCTATAAGTGATTTCAAGCTCTTAATTTTTTTCCAGACTTCAGAAGAGATTCCAGCTGAACATGAAGTATCTACTGAAAACCCAGAATCTGTTGAGGTTATGGACAATGCTAATGAATGCCTATACGAAGAAGGGCAAATCAATACATCTTGCGATAATGACCATTCAGATATGAATGACAAGATTGATGATCAGGTATTTAGAAATTATGACCCCAGTTACTTCAGGGGGTAAAGGGAATAAAGAACTGGTTCCTGGTCCACAAACATGAACAATATAAGAAAATTGTCATATGTTCAGATATGTTCTAATATTTCCAGTGCTACAAACTCCATCAAATGCTTCATGATTCTTGTTAATCTCTGTGCCTCCCCCCCCCCCTTTATTTCTTTTATAAGGTTTAACTTTTATTCCTTTGATATTTCCAAGGGCTTGGAAAGATTTGGATGGGGGTTTTCAGATCCCCAGTGGGATATGGTCAAGGTGAATGATTCAATTTATTGTATTTTGTTTTATTAATTCTATGAAACTTCCCTTTTGTTCATATTGCTTTTTTACTGGAGATGTTTAAATCCAGACGTCTGCCCTAAGATTAAAGATTTCCCATTTATTTTCCTTGCAAAATTCCTCTGCCTGTCGTTAAGTATTGAGTTAATCTGGAGATTGATGGCAACTATCTAGGCATGGGCAGGATATAGGAGAGGTAGTTATTAAAAATGAAATTTGAAATATCTTAATTAAGGAAGAGGAAGTTGAAAGACTATTTTTCACATCACAAGTATTAAGCTCTGAGTATGAAGAACTGGAAAATGTTCCTCCAGTATAAGTACCAGTAGCAAACATCAGGAGTGAAATCGAGAATGCTGTAAAGAAAGGGAAAGTGAATAAAGCTGCAGGAAAATAAGAACCTTATAAATGGTTAGGACATTGGGAAGTCTAGTCAAAGAGTGGGTGCATACACTTTTGGAAAAGATCTACAACGTAGAGGATATGCTAAGAGACTGAGAAGATAGTTGGATGCTTAGTGTATGAGCAATAAGGAACTTATTAAACTGTAGGATCTACAGAGGAATAAATCTTTTGGAGCTCATATTAAAGATACTGAAAAGTGTAGTAGAATGAAGGTTGAAGAGTTTATATACATGAGGACCAGTTTGGTTTTATGAAAGGAAAGGGCACAATAGATGCTGTTCTTATGTAAGAAAAGTCCAAAAAAAAAGTATCTAAAAGGAAACATGGATCTTGAAAAGGTGTATGATAGGGTACCAAGGTTGATCAGTTGGTGTTTGAGAGAAAGAGGAGTACCGGAAAATTTGTTAAGATTAGGGAGGATGATGTATAATGGGGGCAGAAACCACTGTACAGAAAAAAAATATGGGGAGACAGTCATTCCTTGTGAAGGTTGGTCTCCATCAGGGTTCAGCTCCGAATCCTTTCCTGCTCCTTCATGTTGTTAACAATTGGTCATGAGAATTAAGGAACAACTAAGAACTGTGGGAACATGATTTCTGGTGATATAGTCATTACAGCAGACAAAGAAGAACTGCAGTTAGGGTTTTAACATGGAAAGGAGCTGTAGAAAGAAAAGGATTGAAGGTGACCATTGGAAAGACAACAAATGGTTTGTATTAGAGAGGGATATGAAGTAAACATTCAAGTGAAAGATGGTACTGTCCTAAAACAGTTGAACTACTTAGGATCAATAACATAGAGCATTAGACTATTGAGAAACAGTGAGATATAGAGTGAAAGAAGCATGGCACAATTGGAGAGAAGTAACCAGAGTTATTTTAGACAAGAAAATGCTATCAAGACTCAAACTTCAGATCAATGAGACAGTTATCAGGCCCTTACTATTTTGTGGGGCAGAAACTTTGGTGTTTAAGAGGAGAGAGGAGGGATTTTTGTGAAGAAGAAAGATTAGAGGTGGATTGCTGGAATATCACAATGGGAAAGGAGGGAAATTCAAAATGTAAAAAGAATGTGTGGTATGCGTAATGCAAAAGATAAGGCTAGGGAACTTGACTGAGGTACTATAACCATGTAATAAGAAGGGAGAAAGTGGAACCAATCAAGAGATCTAAGAACATTCCAGTGATAGAGTGTGGGCATCAGAGGATCAGATGGATTGATGTAGTGAGGAGGTTTATGGGTGGGTGGAACTGGGGGAAGAAGATATAAGAAATAGAAATTGATGGAGAAAGTGAACTCAAGCAGCCAACCCTGCTATACAGTGGGACTAATGAGGTAAAAATAAGATCTAAGCATAGAAACATCATAGTTCCTTTGTCTTTTCAGTTCTCTAGTCGCATTTAAGTTTGTTGGGCATGTTTGCTATCCACAATTTAGTTTTATTAGGGGAATTATGTAATGTTTAATAGATGTCTTCTTCTGGAATTGTTATTAATGTAGGGGGGAGTGGTTAAAGAGACTGAAAGCATACAGACCACAAGAATGTGTTTTTTATCCTTTTGGGGAATGATGTTCACTAACAGTTCCTCTTTTTAAGTTATATTCAACTGAAAGTGGACTTTTTTTTGATTTTTCAAAAAAAAAAGGTAAAATGAGGTTTAGTTCAGGGTTGAATCCAGAGAAGACTTAAGCTACTCAATTGTATTAGATGATGTTGAAATGCTGCTAAAGTTATTTTTGAGTTTTCTTGGATTTGTAGTAGTAAGCTTAATTCTCTTTTATTGATCTTTGTGAATCTTAGGTGTAAGTGTCTCTGGGTAAGGAAGTGTTTCTAGTGTAACTTGCCCTATTTTGGACCCTAGGCTACTTCCTCAAGTATTGCCTAGTGGTTCTTAGTGTGCCAGTCAGTAGGGTTCTGATGATGCACAGCACTTTTAGACTCGATTGCTTCTGTGCTAGCCTCGTAGTTTTAAAATTACTTCAGGTCCTTCTATTGCATAACTTGCATTTGTGTCAAGGCAAGTTCTGATGATGCTTGTTGTCTTCTGTTGTCTAAAGCTACAACATTTAAGCTGGCCTATTCTTAACATTCAGTGTTATTTTCAAGGGAGAGTGAATTACATCATAGGATAGAGAATCCCACAAAAGTATTTTTTAATCATAGAACAAATAAAGTGTCTAGTATTGTTAGTGCCTGACATCTACTCATTATTAATGCAAAGGAATTTGTTCAATGTCTTTCTAGTTGGTTGACTAAGGAAATTTTGTTTGATAAAATTGGGGGCATAATGAAATCTTAATTAGATTTTATAGTATGAGTTATTTTGACTTATAGAAGAAAAATATGTAAGTCATAAGGATCTTGACCTTATTCTATGTTCATTATAATTGTCTAGACAAAACTTTTTCAAGTACGTCTCGGAAGGATGCAGCAGTTTTCTGTGTAATGTGTAGCAAGATTCTAATTATAAGTGTTAAGCTAGTAGCCTCTAGAACTTGGTGGTATCTTTTTCTAGTTGTACTGGGGGGAAAGTATTGACTGGTTAAAGTGTCATCTCACTCATTACACAACTTCAATAGCATTCTGTGTTGTAAGTTACAGCCATGTGACTGCTGCTTATGAGTGGCAGAGGAAAAGCACAGGACAATATCCTATAAACCAGCCATGTAGTACATCGTCAGTGCCCAACACTCATTTCCTCCCAAGATAGGACTAGGGAAGGCCATGCTATGCCAATAGATTACTCATCAGGTAGACCTATATGCCTCCCAACCACCCCATCCATAGCTCATATAGATGGTGATGTTGTCAACTCTAGTAGAAAACGTCTTTGGCTGCAACCAGGGCTTGAACTTCCAACCCAAGAATTTTGAGTCTGAAAAATTAGCCACTAGACTACCACAACCCTGCCATGGAATAATTCATTAATAAGAGAAGAACTTGTATTCATAAAGTGAGAGCATTAGTTTTTATAGCTTCGCCAAAATGCCAGTTAAAATTTTTTGAAGTCCAATTGAGCTATTACTATTTTTTTTCTTTCCAGACTTCAGAAGAGATTCCAGCTGAACAGGAAATATCTACTGAAAGACAGAAATCTGTAGAGAGTATGGATAGTGCTACTGAAGTTCCTTGTGTAGAAGGTCCAATTGATACATCTTGCAATAATGACCTCTCAGAGATGAATATCAAATCTGATGACCCAATTACTTCAACTTCTATTAAAGTTAATGAAGAATTGGTTGCTGTTCAACAAACTGAAACAAGCAAAGAACCTATCATCGACTCAAATATAGTTTGTGCTGAGCCTCCTGCTAATGAATAAAGGTTGTGCTGAACCTGCTTCTAATGAATGAAGGTAGGTAAATTTACTTTAGAAATCATTGCAAATTTGATAAAAAAGAAAAAGATAATTAGGTGTATACTACTGTATATGAATACAAACTTTTGATAAGGCATTATGAAAAACAAACCATTATTTGTTCCTATGCAAATACAAACCCTCATCCTTTAGTAGAGGTAAATTCTAGTGATAGCTGATAATAGCCAGTAAATAATTATTGCTCTGGCAACTGCCACCCAGTATCACTGGTGGACTGAGTCTGACAGCCCTCTGTTCCTCCTTTCATTCTAGCCGTGGTGTTGAACAGACTTGTTCCCAATGCTCTCCAACCAGCCTGAAGTTATGTGCAGTTTTTTCCAAATATTCTCCAATTTTTTCATTGAAGTACGAGTGTGTGAACTTGGTAAAATGGGGATATGTCCAGGACTGCCGGATCGTCTTTGTGGAACCTTCATGAGTAAGGTTGAGGTTGCTCTTCACTCTGTCCAAGGTGCAGAGGGCACCGCTGCACTTAGGATTCCCCTTTTGATATGTGCATGGAGGGCAAGATTTCAGCAAAAGAAGAAGAATAAAGCCAAGCGGGACAGTTCTCCTTCAGCGAAGTCAGCAAGATGCAGACTTCAGACTACCAAAAGTCTATGCAATGAATCTTTTTCGGTTACTCTTCGGAGGGCAAATCAAAGAAGACTGGCAACTTTTGTTCTCAAGGGCAATTGTCCCAGGTGGTAGACTCCCCCTGGTTTCCCAAGAGAAGTAGAGAGGCCTACACTTCAAGATATCCCTGATCACAAGTTTTGGATATCCTAGCCGTTGAGCTTACTCCGGTCGAAGCTCTCCGAATGTTAGAAGAGATGCGCCTTGATGTGCCATCGAAGCGCTCTGTTGTGCCATCGCCATCTTTGCCACCAATGAACATTGATTTCTATGACAAGGACTTTGTCTCAGAGTACTCTGCATACACCTCTGAGAGTGAGGGAAGCAGTTTCTTGGGCTATAGCCTTGTTAATAATCCAGCTTTGCCAAAACCAACGGTAAGTGCTCCTGTATCTCGACAGGCTTCTATCCCAAGAGATCTTTTCACAAATCTCCCAAAAGTGTGAAAAGATAGAGATCGCCATTGACAAAGGAAACGGGAATCTCAGAGAATCAATGTTCCGGTTGAGTGTGATAGGCTTGTGGGCTTACAAGACTAACCAGTGCACGATCAAGAGCTGCACCAATCACAAGCGCGCCACCCTTGGCCACAAACGCTTTTTAATTATGCCTGACTTCCACTACAGGGGCAAACATCTCGAAGCTCAGTCCACGCTGAGAATGTGAAGCGTTTATACCCTCTTGAAGTTCTCTTTTTAAGGGGAGAACTAAGAAGCGAGCAGCTCCGTCGAGTGAACTACTAGTCCCTTTCCTTCCTTTTCCAAGAAGTGTGATTGACAATTAAGCGGAGTTGCAACTCAAAAACTCTTGAGTTGCAGGTCATTTGCATAAGTCTATAAGGAAATTTCATGACAAAGTGGTAAAACGCCCTTCTGAGTTGCGTATTGCTCCTCTGCATATCAAGAAAGGGCATACACAACCTGAGGATCCTAGACTGAAGCTCCCAAGGTATATACTGATAGTTTAACCGATAGTTTATCGGTGAGAATAAAGTTCAATCCAAGAGACATTGTCACAGAAATTGACCGGAGAACCATTGCCACAATCTTGTCGGGAACCTGATTCCCCAGATGAGATGGACCCTCTCCCCACCAAATGTATTGTGACCCCCTTATCTCCCTATTTTTTAAGGGAGAGAGTCTGGGAAAACAAAGTCTTTGATTCCAATAGGAAGTCCAAAAGGGTTTCTTCTGCAAGAGCCTCCGTAGGCTCTTGTGATAGGACATCACCACAAAAGAGGGCACAACTTGGCTCCCCCGAGCCTGCCAAGATTTCCTATGTCCCTGATTCCCCCGAATCCTGCTGATGTGAGACCCTTAGTTTATATCTAATGAACCTGAGGTGGAGGTTTTTTGTAGTGTCCTAGGACTCGTCGGGGAAATCAACAAATTGTTTGATGCTCCAAAAGCTCCCTTCTTAGAAGGCAGATTTCCATAGACTTGCTGTTCAGGAATGCTCCCACCTGAAAGCATCACCTTGAGTTGCCATGATCGCATCAGACCCTGAAGACTATCAGAAATTGGAGGCAGAGGTTTCTGCAATGAAAAATTAACTACAAGCAGTGTGTTCCTCAGAGTTAATTCCTCCTGTCGTCTCTAAGCTAAGGAAGTATAGTGATAAAGGAAGTTCATCCTTCCCCTGCTTATCTTGACCCTGAAGTAGCAACCCTAGCACCAGGGATGTTAGTGAAAGACTCTTGCAACAACTGTTACTTTTTTCTGCTTTGGAGGCCATGAATACTGAGGCAGCAACAATGTTGGTTCTACAGGCCTCTTCCAAGCCTGACCACTGGTGTGGTACACTCTTAATTTCGTGGTGGCCCAGAATCTGGCGGATTCTGAGATATGTAAACAATACGAAGAACTCTCCTTTTCAAGTGCGGAGGCAATAGTTCTAGGTACACCAGGCCACTTACCAGTGGAGTAACTTGGTACTCAAGTAGTCAACGAATTTAAGCATGTGGCCTCCCAACACCTCACTAATGCAAAGTGCCCCTTTCTTTCCCCCCAGATGAAGTGGATGCAATAGTGGGAAAAGGCAAGTTAAGCCACCTCCTTGAGGAGGGCTGCAGCCATTAAAGGACAACCACCACCTGCAGCACTGCCTAAACACAAGAACTCGCCCCATATGAGAGAGAGGGACAACAACTACAGTTTTCAGTTAGAGATAGGCTGTCTAGAACCAGCCCTTTTGCCGAAGTAATTCAAACCAACCGAAGGCTTGGTTGACAAGGACCCCGTTAGGGGTGGTGATCCCCCATGCCAACACCTGTCTGGGCATGCCTGTCAAGTTGATGGACGAGGTGGCTGTTCCACAGGTCAAAGCCTAGGATGGTAGAGGTTCTTTGTGTCTGATACTGCCTCACGTTCACCAACTCTTTTTCCCTCCACTCACTCCAGTACCACCGATAAACCGGTCATTGTATTCGAGAGGATCCATCAAAGACCTACTCCCTTGGGAGGAGCTCAGACAGATGTTAGACAAGCAAGTGGTCAAGGAGGTCAACAACTCTTCTCCAGGGTTCTAAAGCCATCTCTTTCTAGTGCAGAAGTTGTCAGGAGGCTGGAGACCAGTTGACCTGTCTCATCTGAACGACTGTTCTGCAAAGTTCAAGATCGAGACCCCAAACACGGTCCTACAAGCAATAAGACAACTATTTCCCTCTGTCCATAGATCTGAAAGATACACATTTCCAAATCCCGATTCATCGGAATTCTAGGAATTATTTTTGATTCGTTCTGGGAACAAAGTTTGTTTCGAGGCCTTTGATTCAGACTTTCCACAGGAAATAGTGTTTATGAGGGTGTTCATGCTAGTCTCAATCTAGACTCACATGATAGGGATAAGACTTCTGTTACCTCGACGATTGGCCGTAGTTGTCGGAGTCCAAGTCCCAACTTCTGCTCCATAGGGACCTTCTCAAGTTTTGTCAGGATCTAGCTATGGATCTGGATAAATCTTGAGAGATTCGTTCTCACCCCAAGTCATAACCTTGTCTACTTGGGAATGAGTATCGACACTGTTCAAGGAAAAGTATTCCCATCACAGGACAGGTTACATAGGGTGAGGAAAGTTGTAATGCCTTTCTTGTCACAGGAATCCTCCACTGCGAAGAATTGGCACAGATTGCTCAGACATTTCTTCCCTTGAATAACTGGTTTTACACAGAAGGTTACATCTTCGGTCCGCACAGTGGACTCTGAAGTCCAGTTGGAAGCAGAGATCAGACTTGCCAAACATTTTAGTCAAGGTAACTCAGGAAGTTGAGAGGACCTGGCCTCGTGGCTGCAGAAGAGGAACCTGAGGGAAGGAGCACCATTGCAGGTTCTTCCCCCCAGAACATCCGGTTTTCAGGTGTACAAGGAAGGGCGAGGAGTCCACATCCTGACTCTTTCCACGTCAGGTCTATGGACAGAGGATATAGTCCAGAGATCTCTTATCAACATCTTGGAACTGAAAGTGGCTTATGTCAACAAGCAAGGAGTGTCTGTTTCTCACCACCTTTGCCAGTTAGCAGTGAGCATGCACTTATGGTCATAGGAAAAAATTGTCAGCTTGTCGGCGTGATGTATACCATGGAAACGGAATGTCTAACATTCCGAGTTCATGTAATAAAGTTACAGGCTCAGAATGGTCTTTGAATCCTCTAGTAATGTGGGAAATCTCAACTTTTTGGGTTACCCAATAATAGACATGTTTACCACTCACCCCAACAACAAACTCTGTTTATTGCTCACCAGTGCTAGACCAAACAGGAGGATGCATTTCAATAATCGTGAGATTGTATGCCTTCCCTCCATTTTGTCTGATAAGGAAAGTGATCAGCAGAGCCATCATACCCAATCTCCAGATTACTCTGGTAGCACCGAAATGGCTGCACACACAGTAGTATCCAGACCTTCTAAATCTACAGGCAGAAGTTCCATGAGAAACTCTCCTCAATTTTGCCAGTTAAAGACCATTGCTCTCCCCTCAATTTTGCCAGTTAAAGACCATCGCTCTCCCCTCAATTTTGCCAGTTAAAGACCATCGCTCTCCCCTCAATTTTGCCAGTTAAAGACCATCGCTCTCCCCTCAATTTTGCCAGTTAAAGACCATCGCTCTCCCCTCAATTTTGCCAGTTAAAGACCATCGCTCTCCCCTCAATTTTGCCAGTTAAAGACCATCGCTCTCCCCTCAATTTTGCCAGTTAAAGACCATCGCTCTCCCCTCAATTTTGCCAGTTAAAGACCATCGCTCTCCCCTCAATTTTGCCAGTTAAAGACCATCGCTCTCCCCTCAATTTTGCCAGTTAAAGACCATCGCTCTCCCCTCAATTTTGCCAGTTAAAGACCATCGCTCTCCCCTCAATTTTGCCAGTTAAAGACCATCGCTCTCCCCTCAATTTTGCCAGTTAAAGACCATCGCTCTCCCCTCAATTTTGCCAGTTAAAGACCATCGCTCTCCCCTCAATTTTGCCAGTTAAAGACCATCGCTCTCCCCTCAATTTTGCCAGTTAAAGACCATCGCTCTACCTTGAAGCCAGGTCTTCAGACAGAGTAGGAGACCTCTCGTTCTTAATGGTAATTATCGTCTTTGACTCTGTTTCGAACAATCTTGTTCCTCACAGGAAATCAAACCCTCTGCTTGAAATGTGACCATGGCCCTAAGATAACTTTGAAAGCCCTTACAAACCCTTGATGAGAGCCACAGACAGGGATCTCACTCTTAACACAGGGTTTCTGTTACTCTTAGCCTCATACTAAAGAGTAGGAGAAATACATGGCCTATCATATTCAGTGTCACATTTCTGACAGTAGAGACAGATTTTGGTCTCGTTTGTTCCCAATTTTGTGGGAAATACAGAAAACCCAGCGATCAGTGATTAGGCTTGATTCTTTTTCAGTGCAATATCATTGCTGAAAGAAAGGACAGGTAATTCTGACTACCTGCTTTTGTGTCCTGCAAGGGCAGCGAGGCTTGCATAAAATAAGAGACCCTGTATACCGCAATTATATAATCTCTTTATTATCACAGGAAGGACAAGAAAGGAAAATCTCAAGAAAGTTCATTTCTTGGCTTTGGGAGGTCATCAGTAGAGCCTACAGAGTAAAAGGAGCTGATATATTGGCCTTGCATCCATGAAGTCGGAGGGATTGGTACTACATTAGCCTTCTGAAAGTACCATTTAGTTGCCCAAGTATTAGAGGCTTGAGTCTAGAAGAGACAGACTACCTTCACAGCACATTATCTTTTGGATTGTATGCACAAGTCCCTAGATACATTGTGGAGGCGCTGAGGTGGTTGTCCTTTTCTTGATATAGAAGCATTGTGTCTAAGATAGTGTTTACATAATGTTTTTTAGGTTCAAGAGTGAGAATGGCTGGTCTTCTTTCCTTCTATCCCTCTCTTGGGGTCAGCCAAGCTGGAATGTACACTGAAGCAGGGGAGCACACTAGTGATAGGTAGTCACTTTACCAAGAGTAAAAATTCAGCAACCCCACACGCCTTTCGAGGGGGAGTTAGACAAATAAGGCACACCCAATGCTTATACGAGCCTTACCGGGAACTGTATTCCCATTATTGATAGGTTGCATAAAAATACTCCTAGGAAGTGATTCATTAGGTTAATCAACCATGGGGCATAGGATGTAAAGGATTCTTTGCTTTGATCTCGTCTACAGAGTGAGCATTGTGATCCCAGGGTGTTAAACCAGCTGTTTGGTAAAGCAGGAGTTCATCTGTCCTAAGGATGACTCCCCTACTAAAAGGACGAAGTTTTGTTTTCATATAGGAAACAAATCACAAATTTTATAAGTAATTTGTATTTTTCCAAGTCATACAAACCTATAAGTCCTTTAGGGTTCACTTCCTGCCACATCCACCTTGCAAGTCTTAGGCAGAATGTGAATGGAGGCTCTAAGTGCTTTCAGACCCAAGCTACCAGTCATACTGGGTGGCAGTTGCCAGAACCTCTAATTCTTCATTGGCTGTTACCAGCTGTTGCCAGAATCTACCCCTATCTATAGAACTTAAGTTTGTTTAGCTAGGAAAAATAGAAATTACTTGTGTTAAAATTTGTAATGTTACAGTATCTAGCAGCTATTATTAAATGTCAAAGTAATTTTAAATGAAACTCATTTTTTCCAAGGTCAAATTAAAATCTAGCAGATATGTTTTCTATTTTTTTTTTTTTTTTTTTTACATTTCAAGTTGTATAAATAGATTAACATAACTGATGTGTCGAGTATTAAAGGAGGATTGCCAGGAGCCTCCAATCAGATGGCTCCAGGTATGACCAGTCCACGTACAGGGTTATTTGTTAGTTGTATTGTTAAAAAGATTGATACAACAATATTCATAAGTTCTCTTTTTAAATGAACAAGTAAGGGGATTTTCATTAGTTCACAAAGACTAAAAGGTTAATAAATATGCGTTGTTTGCGATTAGATGGCTGTGGATGGCAGCCAGATAGCCCCAAGATATAGATACTGTATATCAATCTGGTATCAAGAAAGTGAAATATTTAGTTCTAAGTGCTGATGATTATTCTGCAGCTAGGGTGTGGAATAATAGATTTAATCATTATTGACTTTATATGTAGGCTTATTTACATAACTGTTTTTAAAAAGATATAAATGCTGTATTTGCATAGCTGACTTTTTGAAAATTATAAACTTTGCTTTGTCAAGCATAGTTTACTATTTTCTTGATGCGCAGTGATCTGCTCCTCACTGGTGCACAATACTCGGCTGGTGTGGTTTATAGCACAGGGCTAAGTCAGTTGTTCTTAGTGTGTGAGCATTGGGTTCCCACTTGGTTTCTGCTTATTTTTTAGCGGGCAATTGCGACAGCCAATCTTCCCTTGTAGCTCTTGCAGATGGGTGGCAAATGACAGTTGTATCAATTATTGCCCTAGGTACACTGGAAATTGGTGATATTCTAGCTCTTCATCACATAAAGAGTATCTTGAGCTTGTGATTGGCTATTTCATTTCTCAGCTGGAAGAGATACAAGATTTTCTTAAAGGGGGTCTGGATTTGGAGACTTATTGTCATAGTATTGGCCTATCCGTTCTAGGGAGGCAATAGTCTTGTTTCAACTTCTTGAAAGGTAGTGGCCTGTGGGGCCAGACACAGATTGTCTGCATAGATAAATCTGCAGACTTTTGGTGGGGAGGGTTGATCATTAGTATATATATTGAACAGCAGTGGTGCAAGGATTGAACCCTGAGGTAGACCATTCTTTGTGCTTGCCTTTTGCTTTTAGTGCCATCCATTTCTACTTAAAATTTCCATTTTCTAGGTGTCTTTTAAAATTTCTGTTTTTCTAGGGGACTTTGGATTACACCTCCTATAGTCATGTTTTTCTATATTTTGGATAGTTAAAGTAGGCCCGGTGTGATTCACAGTTGTCTGCAATTCTTGAGTGTACGAATACTGCTTCAGTGATTTATCGCTGTTCAAATCCATCCTGTATATACTGGGTTAGGTTGAGGACTTTGCCACAGCAGGAGTATCCTGGTCTGTATCCAGCTTGGTCTGGGGAGAGGAGGTTGTGTACAGTTTGAATTTTTTTTTTTTTATAATATCTTACAGTTTATAGAGTACATAATCATATGGGCCTATACCACCTTCGGTTAGTTGGGTCTTTTCAGTTTCAGAAAGGCAAGTACAGGTACTTTAGTATTTTTCCTATTTTCCGAGTGTTTTCTCTGTTCTTGTGCGTGAATTAAAGAGACAACATCCACTGTTGTACTTTTAGGACCAGGTGTTTCAGGAACTAGTTCAAAATCCCATATATTCTTGCAACCTTATTTGACTTCCGCAGTGGGACTTCTTCCTTCAGTTCACCCAAGGTAAGGGTGGAAAGATGTTATTTCTGTCTTGATAGGGCTGCCTTCATCTCCATTTGCTGTCTCTTCCTTTGGCGACATTCTTTTCTTTGTTGGCCATTTATAATCAGTTAGGTAAAGATGAGTCATTACTTAATGATTAGCAGGTATTGATAATAAAGGAAATGTGATGCTGGAGTCCTGTACTCCTTGTATCAAGCCCTACTTGTCAAAGTCCGCATCTGGAATGATGTCAGGTCTCAACTAAATTTCTGGAAGTAGAGGATTTTGGTCAAATAGTTTGCATTAAAAAGAACTGTTAGGAAGTGCCTAAGACAATTTAACAATGTTTGGAATAAAAAAAGCTGCTGGAAGCAGATTTGTAAATTGGTGAAATAAAGCTGATCATGGATTGTTAGGTTCTTGGAAGCCATAATTTTCCTAGCTAGTCATTGAAACCAATTACAGTAGATTGTAACAGATTTAAAGCTAACCATGGCCTTAATCATTATTGCTAGTCTACCTTTAGAAACAACCTTAAGCATGGCATGAACTGTAAGTGCTGGGTTTGTGGCCTTGTAATCATGGAGGAGTTCTTGGTTTGCTGCTGTTCTATATTATGCTTTCTTTGATATTTATTTAATGTAAATTCTTGGCTTTTTACGGGTAACAGTTTTTACTGATTAGGTATATTTTGGTATTTTTTTTATCTAAATAGATTTTAGAGGTAATAGTACTGTACCATGGATTCTTGATTGACAGTCAAAGCTCTCTACATGGTTCCTGGAGTCTGCAGAAAACTTTTCACATCCCTACAAGTGTATTACAATCTTCATGGCTCAAATACAAAGAGGCCTTCTGGAAGTATACATTTAACTAATGTTGTAGAATATATTGTCATGGGCTATGTATCCTTGTGCAGTTGTTTTCTTAACGCATCCCACTTGTCTTATATATATGTAAGGCATCTCAGGGAGGGGTACTTTAAATCTTCTTCTTGACAGCATGGTTAACAGTTATAGGTAGGCCTTAACTTCTCGCGAGGTCTTGGGGCAGTATGACATAACTTATCTCAGATGCGAACTCTTCAAGCAAAGATTATAGTCTTTCCCTCTATGGCTACACTACCTGAACATGGAAAGGAATAAGAAGGTAACACACCTACAATGAAATACTAAAGATTACCCTGTATTACTTCCTTGAGAAACTGCAGGCAGTCTGCCTCCTCTTCCTCATTGTCCATATCAGCAGAAGCTGTGCTTGCAAAAGTATAGGAGTTTCCTTTACAACCATGGCAAAAAGGAAGCCATTGCTTAATGATAAATTTTAATTTGATAAAAGAAACAGCAAACGAGATGCGAGGAGTAAGTTCCTGTGCTCCATGGTTCAATCCTTACTTGCCAAAGTACTTGCCAAAGTTGGCTCATCGAAGGACGGCTGGCCATCATTATTAAATTCCTTGAAGAGTACTGTGGTAAAGTAGTCAGTCAAAACAGACCTGCTAATTGGTTGGAGCCATTTAATGTTAGAGCTGGGCAGGATTAGTACTTTTAAAGCTTCAGTTATCAGAATAAGATTGAGTCTTACTATAGTATAAAGTCTAGGAGTTCATGGCCTTTTGTTGTAGAGTTGTCCTTGGTTGCTTGTGATCCATATTCTGCTCTTGCCTCTTTCTCTTCTCCATTCAGTTCTTAGCACCAGTATCTCTCTCTCCAGTTGACAATTCAATGGTCACTCATAATGGACAGTTAAACAGCTCTGCACACTGGCAATGCAGTATTGCTCTTTGATCTGCATGACCTTCTTCCAAAGAGGTCTCCTCATAGAGTATATGGTAGTATATGGTTAATTTATGGTGATTGATCCATTGTCCTGGAGAGCTTCTCGTACAAATCAAAAGTATCCTGCTTCTCCATCCTCATGAAAGAATCTTTGGGATGGTTCTATTATATTTTGTATGAGTGCAGTACATTTCAGTTTTTGGTATTGCTGAAATTACTCTAGCATTGAATGTGTACCCCTCAGCAGCTGCACAAGATTGTTCTTTCTGGACCTGTAATACAGAAATTATTAATTAACAGCTATCAATCTTCAGAGTCACTGTTCAATGACTTGCCAAACAGTTTAATTCTTATACAGATAAGATATTTTTTGTCCCAGGCAGATGTACACATTTCCTGGCATATTTCTTAAACGTTCGCCGCTTCCCTCATAACTGTGATAACATTAAACAAACTATCTTTCACTTTAGAGGGTGTCAGATTTATCTGTTTAGATGTTACCAAAATAGCAAGGGGAATATAAAAGAAACTGGTATCTTAAGCAGCTTTTCTATATGGGATAGTTTGATTATTCCATACCTTAGTGCTTTGCCTGCCCCAACATTGTATTACATTTTGTAATATCATAAATGATGTATCATTTACTGTGTAATGCACAATAATGTCGTACCTTGCCATGTATTCATAGGCAGTTTTTACACGACCCCAAAGTTTTCTACAGCATACAGTACCCATGTAATCTGAAACATTCTAATGAACCCTATGTTGCTCCTCCCCAAACCAGCACTAAGGCATCACTGATGCTGTTATTGGTGGACAGGGATGAAGAGGCAGCTTATTGCTAGAGTTCCCGGAATACCTACACTAAGTATTCCAGGAAATGGAGTAATTA
The DNA here is from genome assembly GCF_036898095.1 of Palaemon carinicauda. Taxonomy (NCBI): domain Eukaryota; kingdom Metazoa; phylum Arthropoda; class Malacostraca; order Decapoda; family Palaemonidae; genus Palaemon; species Palaemon carinicauda. Next base: position 53,728,123 of record NC_090766.1, on the reverse strand, counting down.
ACTGCCCTATCACTGGCCAGCAGTAGCAGCATTGGTGATGCCTGCTCGAGTGTTGGTTTGGGGAGGAGCAATATGGAGTTTATTAGAAAGTGTTTCAGGATGCTACAGTACTGTAAGCTGTAGAGAAAACTTATGGGGGCAAATAAAAACTGCCTATATATACATTATAATGTACAGCAAAATTGTGCACTAACATCAGTTATAGATACTATACTAATTAATACATTCATCATGCTACAGTAGAAAAATGCAATGTACAATGTCAGGGCAGGTAAAGTACTTGCCTATAGAATATCAGTTTGATTTCTAAGTATCCATATAGAAAACCTGCTTAAGATATGTAGATTTTTTTTTCTATTCCCTTTGCCATGTGGGCAATAGCCTCTGGAGAGAAAGTAGTAACCTACTAAAGTGATAGTAAAATATAGTTAGTTTAATGTTGTCAGATCTGTGAGGTTAGAGGAGAATGTTTAAGAAATATGCCAGAATAATCTCTCTACATTATGTACAGGGCAAAGAAATGTCTTTTCTGGACAAGAATTAAGCAGTCTAACCAGTTGTTGATTCCTTAAGGCAACCAATAGTTAAAAAACTAATAATGGGTTTGTAAGAAGGCAAAACCTATTAAATTCATATTAAAAACACTTGTGAATGTATTTTTTATTTTTCAAAAATCTTCTCATAATGTTTAGCAATTATATGCAGAAATGTCTGTGATTAATTTTTATTCAGGTGCACAGATGTGTGTAAGTGTATTAAATTTTTTTTTTTTTTTCAGGTGCTCAATATAGCTAATAGCTTTGGCTTTGCAAAATGAAGAGAACATAATAATGGAATACTTCACCTAATAATTTACTTTATCTGCTGTAAAAGTATTCCTTTTTAAATGCCGAGATGCAATAAGGACTTGGTTATATTTTAACAGGGCAGCTATATACAAGACTTCTTGAGAGCAGACCTTTACCTGTTATTGTAGTGATGATGTCCATGACTGTCCAATTTTTCTAGATTTGTTAGTTATATTATGTACAGTATGCTAACTGTGCAGTACAGTAATTGTTTTGCACTACACTTTAAAAGGAGATTAATATTTTTAAAGCTTTGCATAGAATTATAAAGTTTTATACTTCAGCTTTATCTGTACAGAATTCTAAATTTTTGGATCTTTGTCCTTTTAGATAATTTGTTTTAGCTGTAGTTTTAACTCTTAATTCTTGCGTACTTCCAAGCGAGAGCAATATGGTTGGTTTTGTTATTCTTTTTATAATTCAGCTGGAATACATGTTATTTTAATTATGTATCGGTTACTATTATTACTGTAGTTTAGCTTTTTATCCTTACATATGTTAATTCAATATTGTATCAGCTATTTATGTATTTATTTATTTATTCACAATGCTCAATTGCATATTTTCCATTTTGGTCTGTATGAATGGCTATGATCTCAGTTTAAAGATACGTATGATAGTTTAATGCCGTGTGTGAGTGTATGTGTGTAACCTCTTCTTAATGGAGCAAGTGATCTGTTTAAATGGTGTGCCTTTTTGCATAACAGTGAACACAAAACTACCAAAAAAAATGTAATGTATGAGTGATTGAGAATGCATGTTGTATAATATTGTACAAAAATTATACTGTTATACTTACAAATAGAATTTTGAGGTTATCAAAGGTATTTTATCCACCCTTAGTGTTGAGACTATTGCATTTTCCTGAAATGAATATAATTGGATTAACGTTAGCTGCATAGACAAAATAGTGGAAATGTAAAGAGATGTACTGTATGATGTTATTCACAAGTACTCTACATGCCAACAAACTTATTTATACTGTACAGCTTGAATCTTTTGAATAAAAAAAAATCTCGGGTAAATTGATAAAGTCATATCAAGCCAAATGATGCTGCTAACTGGGAAAATTTAGAAATGAAATTATGAGCAAGTAAAAAAAAATGACAAGAAATTTCTGTTTAGATTTTTATAACCAACATACACTCTTCACAATTAGTCACAGTGGCTTATGAAAAGTTTCAAAGGCAAAGATTTATGAATAGTAGTACCTATAAAGACAAGTTCAGTAATTGGGCTGATTATACAGACACTATTTCTCCTTGAAGTTCATCATCTTTTTTTTTTTTACTGTAAATTTTATTATGCCCCATTATTTGCCATCATTGAATTGAAATTGTGCTCCTCTTCCAAACACTACTTTTGTCTTTTTGCTACCAGCCCTGTCCTCTTCTCACTGCCACCATTGCCCTTGTCACGCAGCCGCCATTACCCCCGTATTTTTACTGGAATTGCTCGTCTCATCTGAACTTGCCTTATTCTTGTTGCTGGCATTGCCCATCTTTTATGGCCTACCTTGACCTCTATGCTGGCATTACCCTCATCTCGCTGGCCTAACTCTCCCTGGTGGCAGTGCCCTCTACACAGCCACCATTATTACCCTCATCTCGCTGCCTTCATTGCCCTTTTTTTTTTGCTGGAATTGCTCGTCTCTTTGCAGGCATCGCCCTCATCTGAACTTGAATTACTCTTATTGCTGGCCTTGCCCATGCAATGTGGCTCGCATTATTCTTATTGCTGGAATTGCCATCCTTTACCTCATCATGATGCTGATTGCCCTCTTTTCCAACTGCCCTTGGAACGTCACCAGCATTGGCCTCGTCTATTTCCCTTGGGTTGCTGGTGGCATTGTCCTTGGGTTGTTTGGGGCATTGTCCTATCTCCAATTGCCTTGGATTGATGGCAGCATTGCCCTTATATGGTATTGCCTCCTGTTAGTGATATTGCCATTATTTACTATTGCCCTGTTTGTTGGCAATATTCTCTGCCCTTTTTGTTGGCAATATTGCCTTCATGTACTATTTCTTTCCGTTGGCAGCATTGCCCTCGTCTACTAATGCCCCAGATAGTTGGCAGTAGTGGCTTCGTCTGCTATTGCCCTTCAATTATTTTGCCCTTCAATTATTGGTGGTGTTGTCCTTGTCTGCTATTGCCCTTGGTTTGTTGGTGGTGTTGCCCTCATCTGTTGGCGGAATTGCCCTCGGCTGCCATTACCCTCTGGTTTTCGGTGGCATTGCCCTTGGCTGCCATTGCCCTCTGGTTGTTGGTGGCATAGCTCTTATCTGCTATTGCCTTTTTGTTTTCTTGGTGGCGTTATCCTTGTCTGCTATTGCCCTTTGTTTTCTTGTCTGCGTTGCCCTCATCTGTCCTTGACCTCTGGTTGTTGGCATCATTGCCCTCGCCTGCCATTGACCTCTTGTTGGCGGCATTGGCCTCTGGTTGTTGGCGGCATTGCCCTCTGATTCTTTATGGCATTGCCCTCGTCTGCCCTTGCCCCCTGGTTGTTGGGGGCATTGCCCTGTTGTTGTTGGCAACATTGCCCTCAGGTTGTCAGCGGCATTGCCATCGAATGCCATTGCCCTCTGGTTGTCGGCACATTCCCTCGGCTTCCATTGCCCTCTGATTGCTTGCAGCATTGGCCTCGGCTGCCATTGCCCTCTGATTGCTTGCAGCATTGGCCTCGGCTGCCATTGCCCTCTGATTGCCGGCGGCATTGCCCTCGGCTGCCATTGCCCTCTGGTTGTTGGTTGTATTACCCTCTGGTTGCGATTACTCTGTGGTTTTCAGCGGCATTGCCCTCCATTTCTTGGCGGCATTGCCCTTGGCTGCCATTGCCCTCAGTTTCTTGGCGGCATCGCCCTCCGCTGCCATTGCCCTCTGGTTATCTGCGGCATTGCCCTCGGCTGCCGCTGTCATTGCCCTCGGCTGCCGCTGTCATTGCCCTTTGGTTGTCAGCAGCATTGCACTCTGCCGGCGGCATTACCCTTGGTTGCCATTGTCCTCTGGTTGTTGGCAGAATTGCCTTCTGGTTGTCGGCGGCATTGCCCTCTGGTAGTCGGCGGAATTGCCCTCGGCTGCCATTACCCTCTGGTTGTTGGTGGCATTGCCCTTGGCCGCCATTGCCCTCTGGTTGTTGGTGGCATTGCCCTTGGCCGCCATTGCCCTCTGGTTGTTGGTGGCATTGCCCTTGGCCGCCATTGCCCTCTGGTTGTTGGTGGCATTGCCCTTGGCTGCCATTGCCCTCTGGTTGTTGGTGGCATTGCCCTTGGCTGCCATTGCCCTCTGGTTGTAAGCGGCATTGCCCAGATCCGCCATTGCCCTCTGGTTGTAAGCGGCATTGCCCAGATCTGCCATTGCCCTCTGGTTGTAAGCGGCATTGCCCAGATCTGCCATTGCCCTCTGGTTGTAAGCGGCATTGCCCAGATCCGCCATTGCCCGCTGATTGTCGGCGGCATTGCCCAGATCCGCCGTTGCCCTCTGGTTGTCGGCGGCATTACCCTTCGCTTCCATTGCTCTCTGGTTATGTGGCATTGCCCTCTGGTTGTCGGCAGCATTGTACTCTATTTGCCGGCGGCATTACCCTTCACTGCCATTGCCCTCTAGTTATCTGCGGCATTGCCCTCGGCTGCCATTGCCCTCTGGTTGTCGGCGGCATTGCCCTTGGTTGTCATTGCCCTCTATTGTCGGCGGCATTGTCCTCGGCTGCCATTGCCCTGTGGTTGTCCTTGGCATTGCCCTCTGGTTGTTGGGGGCATTGCCCTCGGCTGCCATTGCCCTGTGGTTGTCTGCGTCATTGCCCTCGGCTGCCATTGCCCTCTGGTTGTTGGCATCAATGCCCACATCCGCCATTGCCCTCTGGTTGTCGGCGGCATAACCCACATCCGCCATTGTCCTCTGGTTGTCGGCGGCATTACCGACATCCGCCATTGCCCTCTGGTTGTCGGCGGCATTGCCCAGATCCGCCGTTGCCCTCTGGTTGTAAGCGGCATTGCCCAGATCCGCCATTGATCTCTGGTTGTCGGCGGCATAACCCACATCCGCCATTGTCCTCTGGTTGTTGGCGGCATTACCGACATCCGCCATTGCCCTCTGGTTGTCGGCGGCATTGCCCAGATCCGCCGTTGCCCTCTGGTTGTAAGCGGCATTGCCCAGATCCGCCGTTGCCCTCTGGTTGTATGCGGCATTGCCCAGATCCGCCATTGCCCTCTGGTTGTCGGCGGCATAACCCACATCCGCCATTGTCCTCTGGTTGTCGGCGGCATTACCGACATCCGCCATTGCCCTCTGGTTGTCGGTGGCATTGCCCAGATCCGCCGTTGCCCTCTGGTTGTAAGCGGCATTGCCCAGATCCGCCGTTGCCCTCTGGTTGTAAGCGGCATTGCCCAGATCCGCCATTGCCCTCTGGTTGTAAGCGGCATTGCCCAGATCCGCCATTGCCCTCTGGTTGTAAGCGGCATTGCCCAGATCCGCCGTTGCCCTCTGGTTGTAAGCGGCATTGCCCTTCGCTTCCATTGCTCTCTGGTTATGTGGCATTGTCCTCTGGTTGTCGGCAGCATTGTACTCTATTTGCCGGCGGCATTACCCTTCACTGCCATTGCCCTCTAGTTATCTGCGGCATTGCCCTCTGGTTGTCGGTGGCATTGCCCTTGGTTGTCATTGCCCTCTGATTGTCGGCGGCATTGCCCTCGGCTGACATTGCCCTGTGGTTGTCTGCGTCATTGCCCTCGGCTGCCATTGCCCTGTGGTTGTTGGGGCATTGCCCTCGGCTGCCATTGCCCTGTGGTTGTCTGCGTCATTGCCCTCGGCTGCCATTGCCCTCCGGTTGTTGGCATCAATGCCAACATCCGCCATTGTCCTCTGGTTGTCGGCGGCATTACCGACATCCGCCATTGCCCTCTAGTTGTCGGCGGTATTACCCTTCACTGCCATTGACCTCTGGTTATCTGCGGCATTGCCCTCGGCTGCCATTGCCCTCTTGTTGTGAGCAGCATTGCACTATTTGGCGGCTGCATTGCCGTCAGCTGCCATTGCCCTCGGCTGCCATTGCCCTCTGGTTGTTGGCGGCATTTCCCTCGGTTGCCATTGGCCTCTGATTGTTGGCGACATTTCCTTCTTCTGCCATTGCTCTGTTGTTTACCTGTATTGCCCTATTCTGCCATTGCCCTGTGGCATTTGTCTGCATTGCCCTGTGGCATTTGTCTGCATTGCCCTCGGCTGCCATTGCCCTCTGGTGTTTGTCCGCACTGCCCTCGGGTGCCATTCCCCTCTGGTGTTTGTCTGCATTGCCCTCCGGTTGTCTGCGACATTGCTGTCTGTTGCTATTTTCCTCTGGTTGTCTGCGGCATTGCCGCTGCTGCCATTTCCCTCTGGTTGTCTGCGGCATTGCCGTCTGCTGCTATTTTCCTCTGGTTGTCTGCGGCATTGCCGTCTGCTGCTATTTCCCTCTGGTTGCCGGCGGCATTGCCCTTGTCTGCCATTGCCCTCTGGTTGTTGGCGGCACTGCATTCTTCTGCCATTGCCCTCGGCTTGTTTGCAGCATTGCCCTCATCTGCCATTGCTCTCTGGTTGCTGGTGGCCTTGCCCTTGGCTGCTCTTGTCCTTTAGTTGTTCCTGGTACTGCCCTCCGATTGTTGGTGGCCTTGCCCTCATTTATCATTGCCCTCTGACTGTTGGTGGCATTGCCCTCATCTGTCATTGCCCTCTGGTTGTTGATGGCATTGCCCTCATCTGCCATTGTTCTCATGAGCCATTGCCTTCTGCTTGTTAATGACACTTCCCTCATCTGCCATTGCCCTCTAGTTGCTGGTGGCCTTGCCCTTGCCTGCTGTTGCTCTTTGGTTGCTGGTATTGCCCTCTGATTGTTTGTTGGCATTGCCCTCTGGTTGTGGATGGTTTTGCCCTCATCTGCCATTGCCCTCTGGTAGCTGGCAGCCTTTCCCTTGGCTGCCATTGCTCTCTGCTTGTCGGCAGTATTGCCCTCGGCTGCCATTGCCCTCTGGTTGTTGGCGGCATTACTCTCGGCTCCCGTTGCCATCTGGTTGTTGGTTGGATTTCCTCTTTGGTTGTTGGCGGCATTACCCTCGGCTGCTATTGCATCGGTGGCATTGCCCTCAGCTGCCATTTCCCTGTGGTTGTCAGCAGCATTGCCCTCATCGGCCATGACCCTCATTGGCCATTGCCCTCGGGTTGTTTGTGACATCGCCCTCGGCTGCTATTGCCCTCGGGTTGTCGGCGGCATTGCCCCTGGCTGCCATTGCCCTCGGGTTGTCGGCGTCATTGCCCTTGGCTGCCATTGCCCTGTGGTTGTCTGCAGCATTGCCCTTGGCTATCATTGCCCTCTGGTTGTTGGTGCCATTGCCCTTGGCTGCCATTGCCCTCTGGTAGCTGGCAGCCTTTCCCTTTCCTGCTATTGCCCTTTGGTTGCTGGTATTACCCTCTGATTGTTGGTGGCATTGCCCTCTGGTTGTCGACAGCATTGCCCTCTTCTGCCATTGCCCTCTGGTTGTCTGTGACATTGCCCTCGGCTGCTATTGCCCTCGGGTTGTCGGCGGCATTGCCCCTGGCTGCCATTGCCCTCGGGTTGTCGGCGGCATTACCCTCGGGTTGTTAGCGGCTTGCCCCTGGCTGCCATTGTCCTCGGGTTGTCGGCGGCATTGCCCCTGGCTGCCATTGCCCTCGGGTTGTCGTAGGCATTGCCCCTGGCTGCCATTGCCCTCGGGTTGTCGGCGTCATTGCCCTTGGCTGCCATTGCCCTGTGGTTGTCTGCGGCATTGCCCTTGGCTGCCATTGCCCTCTGGTTGTTGGTGGCATTGCCCTTGGCTGCCATTGCCCTCTGGTTGTTGGCGGCATTGCCCTCGGCTGCCATTGCCCTCGGCTGCCATTGCCCTCTGGTTGTTGGCGGCATTGCCCTCGGCTGCCATTGCCCTCCGGTTGTCTGCGGCATTGCCCTCGGCTGCCATTGCCCTCCGGTTGTTGGCGGCATTGCCCTCCGGTTGTTGGCGGCATTGCCCTCGGCTGCCATTGCCCTCCGGTTGTTGGCGGCATTGCCCTCGGCTGCCATTGCCCTCCGGTTGTTGGCGGCATTGCCCTCGGCTGCCATTGCCCTGTGGTTGTCTGCGGCATTGCCATCGGCTTCCATTACCCTCTGGTTGTTGGCGGTCTCTGGTGCCATTGCCTTCTGGTTGCTGGCAGCATTGCCCACGGCTGCCATTGCGTCGGCGGTATTGTCCTCATCTGCCATTGCCCTCTGGTTGTCCGCGGCATTGCCCTCGGCTGCCATTGCCCTCTGGTTGTCCGCGGCATTGCCCTCAGCTGCCATTGCCCTCTGGTTGTCCGCGACATTGCCCTCGGCTGCTTTTGCCCTCAGGTTGTCGGTGGCATTGCCCTCTGATTGTCGTGGTCATTGACCTCATTTACTAATGCTCTCTGGGTGTCAGTAGCATTGCCCTCATCTGTTATTGCCTTTGGGTTGGTGCTGGCAATGCCCTTATCTGCTTTTGCCCTCGAGTTGTTGCTGGCATTGGAATGTCTCCTGTTGCCCTTTGGGTTGTTGTTGGTATTGCTCTTTTCTGCCATTTCTACCGGGTTGATCCTGCAAGAGGAAAGAGGGATAAAGGTAATTTTACTTAAGATTAAGATTACGTAGTATGGAAATCCTAAATTAATTTCAATTCATATACAAAGTAGTATTGCAAGATTCAACGTTAGGTTGAAGCGAGGTTACTCTTAGCATTTTGTTTGCCAATGGAAACTTGTGGATTATCGTAAAACCTGAAATTTAACGCCTATTTACTTTCATTTCCATTTGAGTTTTGTTAAGAAGAGACATACCAAAGTAAGTAAAGATATCAAGAAAAAAAAATCAATTATGAACTATTTTTGCAGTCTACTAAATATTAGTTCGTTTTCTATGAAAACAAATATAGAAAATGTAACTCCTCGCCAAAAAGGATAAACTTAAGAATATTTACCGATTGCATTGAATTTGTAAATTAGTAGTATTTATTCAAGAAAACTATAAAACAAGATATATTTAAAATCATTTTGAGCAAATTTATGCATAACAATTTATATATATTCATACTAAACATTTATAGATAAATTCACTGCACTATTCAGTAACATTTCTCCCAATAATAGGCTAATAACTATATTAATCTTTATCCGCGTAGTACGAATGTGGCAGAACTATTCTCAACTATATTACTTACTAGAAAGAATAATCAGTGTCCTATCGATCGTGGTTTTAGAATACTGTATAATGACCTTTGTGTTAATTTAAAAAAAAAATATTTCACGCGAATATTTTGAAATTGGTAACAAAAAATAATTCTTTGGAAAAGTTATGCAACTAAATGAAGTTAAAAAATCAGATTTAAAAGTATAACTGACTTGCAGATTATGGGCGGAGATAACAGTGTTAGAAATAAGTGTTTTTTTTTTTTTTCAAAAAAATATAACAGGAAAAGCAAATAGTAGCCTAATATACTAGAAGTAAAGCTAGGCAATTGAATGACAGATTTTGGATAATTTACCCTGGTGGTTAAAATGAAAAGCTAAATTAAAATATAGAAATTTTCAAATTCCAAAATTTTAAGAACGTGGCATAGAATGTGCATACTGTAAGATTTCTTTATGTAGTCCAAGACAGTAGACACTTAGATGCCAGTTACACATATATATGTAGAATGTTTCAGATTTGAAAGAGCTTAATACACATTACAATCTTTAGTAGTTTCCCATACAGCCACACATGACACTAATCTGGATAAGCATTATAGGACCAGAGTCGGTACTATAATTGGCCCCTGGAGTAGTCAAACCTAGACTATTAGATCAATGAATTTAAAAAAGAATGAAAGTAATACTATTTGTTCATGAAATTTTCATGAAGATTGGAAGTTATACAATGGTAATTGATCACATACGAACAAACAAACGGCAAATCATACAAGAATATTGTACAGAACATAGACTATGGGAATTTAGATTTTTGAAGCTTCTAGACTAATGAAATACCTTACGACTAAATTCTATTCACCCAAAATCCAATTTATTATATTATACCAGTCAGTGAAGGAGTTGATCTTACGAAAGTTTTATTAATAGGCCTACCGAATAAATCACAATTGCAAGGCAGTAGTAGGCAGACGTTTTGAGAAGTCATATATAAAATTGGTTTGAAAAAATTAAATTTTGATTTAGAGTTTTTTGTTATTTCCTTACAACGCTCCTATTCCCGACTATCATTCTGTACTACGATAAGATTACCGACTACAAAGAACTTATGCATGCCTATGTTGGGTTCGGAACAAGAGGGTGATTATAATATTCATTAAAAACTTTGAAACTACTTACAAATTAAGATAACTATTCCATATATACATGGGGTTAGAGTGGCAAATGGAAGAAAGGTTGAAAGGACATAACTGATTGTGTGTTGAAAACAAGAATGATGATTGGAAGATTAGAAGATGAACACGTAATTAGGGGTGTGGCCAATGGTATGCCTTGATTTTTTTTTTTTTTTTTTTTTTTTTTTTTTTTTTTTTTTTGGTTAAAATTATTTGTAGCAAAAAGAGTTGGAAAATAGAGTGGGGGTTGTGTGAAAGGGAGATAGTGAAGGTTGAAAATAGAGTGGGGGTTGTGTGAAAGGGGGGTTGTGTGAAAGGGGGGTTGTGTGAAAGGGAGATGGTGAAGGTTGAAGAGTTGAAAAAAAAAGTAAATACCAAGAAAGATTGACAGTGGCATAAGACAGGATGAAAGAAAGAGAAACTGGAGATCTAGGGGAAAGAAAGTTAGTAAAAGAAAATTTTATTGAGATTGAAAGTAATGTATGTGGCAAATGGATTGCTGGGGGAAACAAGAGGAAGGGTGGCGAATGGTGGAATGAAGGAATGAAGATAGGAGGGGGGGAGGGGGAAAGAGGGCATTTGAAGAATGTCTGCAGTGTAAGTGTAGAGAAGAGTGAAAGATATCAAGAGAAAAGTTTGTAAGTAAAATGTAAGGTAGCCGAGGCAAAGAGGGTCGCAGACTAGATAGGGGGAGGTTTCTGGGATTGGGTAGTCCGGATGACGAGAATAAGAAGTTTTGGGAGGAAGAGAAGAGAGTAAGGAGGGGTGGATGGAAAAGTGCAGAGTGAAAGATGAAAATGTTAAGTTGTTGAAAGAAGAGGAGGTAAGGAAAAGGTGGGCCGAATATTTTGAAAGGTTGCTGAATGTTGTGGATAATATGGAGATGGCTAAATTTCTGTTGTAAGTGCTTAGGTGCCAATGATGGGAGATGAGAAAGAGAGATTACATGAGAGGGAGGAGAGAGAAAACCAGATGAAACGAGAGCAGGAGAAACACCTTTGATGGATGATGCGAAGGCAGAAATGTTAAATGTTAAAGGAAGGGGGTGTGCATGAACTTCAATGGTTGGCAAGATTGTTTAACATTTTTACGTTGTCAATGATACCAGTGGACTGCGTGTGTGAGTGAATTGTTTTGATATACAAAAGGTAAGGGAGATGTGCACGAATGTTGTAATTAAGGTGCATTAGTTTGTTAGCGTGTGGTTGGAAAAAGTGTATGGTAGAGTACTGATTAATAGGATTAAGGAAAAAACAGAGAATACAATCTTAGAGGGGCAGGGTAGTTTCAGGAGAGGTTAGGTATGTATGGATCAGATTTTTACAGTTAGGCAGATATGCAAGAACTATTTAGCCAAAGGCAAGATATGTATGTTGCATTTATGGATCTGAAGAAAGCTTATGATAAGAGTTGATATGGAAGCGATTTGGAATGTGATGAGGTTATATGGAATTGATGGATGTTGTTGCAAGCAGTGAAGAGTTTATACATGGGCAGTAAAGCGTGTGTTTCAGGAAGGATATGAAGCGAGCGAGCATGAAGCGAGAGTGGGGTTTTCGGCGAGAGTGGATCAGAGACAGGGATGTTTAATGTCACCATAGTTGTTCAATTTGTTTGTTAATGAAAGTTTTGAGAGGCGAAGCCTCGAGGGCTTGGTCAAGGATTGAAACTGATAGAAGAGAGTGATCACAAGTGGGAGTTTAATCAGTTGCTGTATTGGTTGCAGACTCAAAGGAGAAGCTGGGTTGGTTAATGATAAGAGTTTGGGATGGTTTGTGAGAGAAGGAAGTTGAGAGTTAATGTGAGTATGCGTAAGGTTATGAGAAGCACGAGAAGGCAGAGTGGCGCTGGGTTGAATGCCACGTTGAATGGAGAGTTACTTGAGTAAATAGATCAGTTTAAATTTTGGGGGTCTGTTGTTGCTGCAAATGGTCGAGTGGAGGCAGATGTACGTCAGAGAGTGAATGAAGCATGTAAAGTGTTAGGGGAAGTGAAGGGAGGGAGAAAGAATAGTGGGTTAGGAATGAATGTAAAGTTCTGCATGAGAAAGTATGGATCAGAGTTGTGTGGAATGAAAGTGACGTCGAGGCAAAAACTGAATGTGTTCGAGATGAAGTGTTTGATGAGTATGGTTGGTGTATCTCTATTAGATATGATTAGGAACTTAGTAGTAAGAGTGAGAATGGATGTAAGAAATTAATTAGAAGCTACAGTGGATATGAATATGTTGAGGTGGTTTGGCCATGTAGAGAGAATGGAAAATAGTTGTCTCCTGAAAAAGATGAATCCAAGAATTGATGGGAGAGGTAAAAGAGGAAGGCCAAGGTTTGGGGTGGATGGATGGAGGGAAGAAAGCTCTAGGCGATAGGAGGATAGATGTGAGACGCAAAAGAACGTGCTAGAAATAAGTATGAATGACGAGCAATTGTGACGCAGTTCTGATAGGCCCTGCTGTTTCCTCCATGCTTCTTGGTGACCGGTGAGGTAGCAGCTGTAGGGGATTAAGCATATAGAAGTTTCATTTGAAGTGGATCACGGGGGAGTGTGGGCTGTGGCACCCTTGCAGTATCAACCAAAGGAGGCTGAATTACTTGTCAGGCTAGGAAGAGCGAAGAGAAGAAATTTCCCATTTTGTTCTTTTTAATGATGACTAACCCCCCAAAATTGGGAAAATGCCCTAGTACCATTTCAAAAACATGAAAATAAAACTTACCAGTTTTTTTCAGGAGTGGAGAAATTTCAAAATATGGAACCATGACAAAACGTCTACATATATGATGAAATCAATGCTGCCCATCATGACATTCAACTAACCTGCAACCACAACAACCAGCAGCTCTGGTAACCTACAACCCCGACAGCCTGCAACTCTGTAAATAAGACTTGTCTTAGATCATACTATAAGGTTTCTTGATGATGCAGGTTTTCAACCTAAATTGTTCTACAAATGAAATGGTCGTCACAACAGAGTTATTTGCATAGGGTACATGTTAACTTTCATACGCCCTCATTTGTACCGTTTCATGAATAAGACCATATTACATGATATTAACCAAGTGGTTAATCAGTATGATGATAACCATTGATAAAAGACATCTACACACCAAATTTTAATAAAATGGTTCAAGAATTATATAAAACTTTTACATTTGCTCACCTGACAAAATAGACATGGTCACTGCAGCTTATAATAAATAGAGATTGAAAATATATAAACTGTAGAGATTAAAAATATATAAACTGTAAACTATGTATAAAATGCAAAGATTTCTTTAAAACCCTTGCTAGAAAATATTAATTTAACCTTATTACAGCAACACTATCAAATATTTTTACAGTATAATTTTCTAGTTTTACTGTTCACCAGTAGGTGTTCTGTAACCCCCTGACCATCTCTCGCTAAATCTCTGAATGTCAAAGCACTACAAAGAAAAATTAAATTTAGAAATTAATTTAAATGAAGAGGAAGATGTAATTCTAACAGACTGGTTTCAGGCTCGACAATTTTGAGATTATCTTTTTTTTCCACAACCAAAGCTTTATACTCTTCAAGTCATTTTATTCTTATACACGTCGGACAAGAAAATAAAAAACCTAAGTTCAACCTTCCCTTTTATGAAAACTAACACAATTCCTTTAACTTTGCACTTCTATAGAAAAAAAAACTAGTAGGTTAAATTTATAGATGCCTATCTTATCTTTATTAACAACTTCTCCACCCCAACCCCCCCCCCAAAAAAAAAAAGAAGAAAAAAAAACTGTTCCTTCAATAATTTGAATCTTTAGCTCCTGCAAGAGGAAGGAGTGATAAGGGCAATTATACTTTGGGGGTATGATTACTTTGTATGTGAAGTAAAACTACGTAATGATATACCATACCAAGTCGTGTGTAAGATACACACCAGGTGCAAGTGTTGTTCTTTTAATGTTCATTCAACACTTCCCACATAATTCATTTGCAATGAAAAAGCCGTGTGGACTATCGTAAAACTTTGGAATCTCTGCTGGTACTAGAACATCCACGTACAAACTCTTCCACGATAATCTTACAGTGACGATAAAGAATGTATAAACTTCTTTCAACTGTTTACACAATGTTTACTTCGTTTTCTATGAAAGCAGAGAGATTGAAATAGAAAATGTACGTCATCTGGTAAGTAGGGTAGACTTAAGAATAGTTATCGATTCCGTGAATATTTGTAATTAAGATTCTTTTAGTGTTAGAAAATCATAATGAAATCAATAAATTTCATGACTAAAATTAATTTGAGCCAATTTTTATAAAATTTATGTACGTATACACTAAAACAGATGAGTTTACTGCCCCATTTAGTAACATTCTTTTCCCAGTAAAATTCTAACCTTTATCTTAATAGCACAAATGTTCTCAACTATAGTTATTACTTGCTGGGATAATAATCGGCGTACCCTATAACGATTCCTATAAGGATTATTTTATTTTGTAACTTAATTAAAAAAAAATGCGTAGTTTTGCGATAATATTTTAAATTGGTAAAATAAAAGTTTATATCTCTTAAAAAGTTGAAGCAGTTTTATCATAATGCCAACAGCCCTCTTCTTTAGTATTATTGAGTACTCTTATGTGAGTAGGCCTACACATAAGTCAATTATTTAAGAAAATTTGATCAAATTATATGGTACCATACAAGCATATATATTATTATTATCATTACTTGCTACGGTACAACCTTATCACTAGGGTCTTTGCATTCCCCAATATTTCAGTCTCTTTCTATATAAATCAGTCACTTTCACACTATTACCGAAAAACATAAAGGACCGTAAAATGACTAAGCATAAAGGAACAAAGGTCAATAAATGTAGTTTTCTTACTAAGAAGTTTTTCAGTTAGTACCCACATAGCTATTGTTGCTCATGTGAAGGTAAAAAATTCCGAAACAAAGACCCACGAAGTTTGCAAGCGCACCTTAACATATACCACTTGCCATTACATAGGAGCAGTGAGCCACGGTGGAGATAAAAAAAAAAAAAAAAACTGTAGCCGAGATCAGAGCCCAATAACATTCGTTATTGTCAATGTCCATCACAGGTGTACTTATCATTTTCTGATGAGTGTTGACTAGTTATATCCTAATTTTATATCCCTTTACGCTATTTATTTCCTTTATGTTTCTTTAAGCTTTTTAGTCACACCCCTTTTGCAAGTATCCTCAAACATTTCTAACCTCTGCCAATAATGGCTCATTAAACTTATTTTCTAATATCCTTCAGATCAATATTCTCTTCTAGTTTACAGGCCAGTATATGCAAAATTGAGAAAGAGAAAGAGAGCCTTATCTTTTAAACATATCATAACTTCAATTCTAACCCTAAAATAAATCTATTCGATAACAAATTTCTCCCTATATTAATTTCCCTATAGATTAAATAGTGGTTAGGAATTTGGGCCATATAGCCAGGTTTAGGGAGGGAGACGCTCTTCAGCGGGCGAGGGATAAACCATGCACTTGCCCAAGGTAGTTAAAAGTAAGAGAGGCTACAGATGGAGGAAAGAAACTGGAAAAGGTGCTATGTAAAGGCTAAAAAGTAGGTTCAGCTAGGTGACAAAGGGTAACGACTTAAAACACTAGAGCGGTGCCTAAACCTAATAAGGTGGTATGATGAGCTCCAACCCCTGCTCCATAAGCAGTGTTTTTTTGTAGACCAGTATCCATGAAAGACTTTGAAGAAATATACCCTCTTTTACCTATTATTCCCTGTTCTGCTGCAGGCATTGGCCTCGTCTGGATTTACGGACTGCTTCTTGCTGACCTTACATTGATGACCTTCTCTTAATATTGGCCTTACCCCATTTCCCTGCCAATCTTGCCCCATCTCGTTACAAGACAGGCCCTTTTCTCATTGCCCTAATTATTTTGCCAGCATTATCTTCATCTCACTAGCAGACTTTCCCTCGTGGCTGACATTGCCTTCATGGATGGCCTTGGTCCTGTTTATGCTTTGATTGTGGGCATTGCTTCAGCTATACTTTTTCTCATGCTGGCCCCGCTCGTCCAGTGGCCGGCATTGGCCCCGCTCGTCCAGTGGCCGGCATTGGCCCCGCTCGTCCAGTGGCCGGCATTGGCCCCGCTCGTCCAGTGGCCGGCATTGGCCCCGCTCGTCCAGTGGCCGGCATTGGCCCCGCTCGTCCAGTGGCCGGCATTGGCCCCGCTCGTCCAGTGGCCGGCATTGGCCCCGCTCGTCCAGTGGCCGGCATTGGCCCCGCTCGTCCAGTGGCCGGCATTGGCCCCGCTCGTCCAGTGGCCGGCATTGGCCCCGCTCGTCCAGTGGCCGGCATTGGCCCCGCTCGTCCAGTGGCCGGCATTGGCCCCGCTCGTCCAGTGGCCGGCATTGGCCCCGCTCGTCCAGTGGCCGGCATTGGCCCCGCTCGTCCAGTGGCCGGCATTGGCCCCGCTCGTCCAGTGGCCGGCATTGGCCCCGCTCGTCCAGTGGCCGGCATTGGCCCCGCTCGTCCAGTGGTCGGCATTGGCCCCCTCGTCCAGTGGCCGGCATTGGTCCCCTCGTCCAGTGGCCGGCATTGGTCCCCTCGTCTAGTTTCCAGCATTGCTGAGCTATGTATACCAGAACCTTTCATGCTGCAAACCATCAAGATGAATTATAACAGTCGCTTGTCAGACTAATTTTAAAGCAATTTATATATGTGGATCTCTGAATGCAGGGGTTCAGCTAAATTTAACTTTTCTAAGTCTGTAAAAATTTGTTCAAAGCACCAAACTTTAGTAAAAAACGTTCAAGGTAAAGATTCATTAACGTTCAAGGTAAAGGTTTATTAAAAGACAAAGTTCTAAGAATACATTTAGTATATGTCTAACATCCAGAATAATGATTGGGGATGATGTTAGAATTTCACGAAATTTTTTCATAAAAAAGTAGAAAAAGAGGTAATATTTTTACTTAAACGTTTATATCTTTAGTTAGAGAGCAAAGCTAACATATATAAAGTTATTAATATGAAAACCAAATAGTGACATTATTCTTGCACAAGTCTTAAAATATTTGGTTACTAAAGTAAAGCTATGCAACTAAATCATAGGTTTGAGATACCTCGTCCCAATGCTTGCAAATGAAAAACTAAATCAAATTCAAATTCTAAAAATTTCTAAAAAAATTTTGGTGTGCATAATTAAAAATTACCAACAGATTTAATTGTGTACCAAAACATAAGTATTTGCGTACATGCCATTCACAAATCTTATGTAAAATATCGGTGTTACCGAATAGCGTAAAGTACAGTAAAGGGGCATTGAAAGCATAAAGGAATGTAAAGGGGGTTAATAAAGGGGCATTTAAAGTTTAAAGAAATGTAAAGGAGGTCAATATTTGTCATTTTCTTATTAAGTAGTTTAATTAGTTTTCCAGGCAATACCCATATAGCTATTGTTGCTCGTGTGAAAGTGAAAAAAAAAACATCCCCGAAATAATAACTCAGGATTTGAGAGTGCAGCTAACATAAACTGCTCGCCGGAACATAGGAGCAGTGAAGTTTTGTTCTTTTGTGAGCAAAGAGTGTCACAGTGGATCAAAAATCTCAAGTTTCAAAAAGTATCCCAGAAAAAATGACTCATGGGGCTTGCGAGCGCACCACAACATGTAACGCTTGCCAGAACATAGGAGCGGCTATACGATGCTCCTTTTGTGAATGCAGGTGTACTACCAATCACTTTCTGACTAGTAATACCCTAGTTTTAAATCCCTTTACGTTCTTTTACGCTATTTGTTTCCTTTACGTTCCTTTACACTTTTCAATTAGACCCCTTTATGGATTCTTAGAACTCTCATGCAAAAGGAAGTAAATGGGCATTGTAACACCAACAGAGAACCCATGCTTTTACGATAATCCAAGTTTTTTTTTTATTCCATTAGCAAAGAAAATGATGAACCGTGTTGTATGAACGTTAAGAGGAACAACATTTCTAATGGTGTGTATCTTACAATCCGATTATGTATATAAATTAAAGCGCTCTGGGATATATCATCCTATGTAATCTTACTCAAAGTAAAATTGCCGTTATCCATCTCTCCTTTTGCAGGAACCGACATCAAAATAAAGTGAAGGAACAGGATTTTTTGCGGATTGTTAATCAAGTCAAGCTGATAAACATAAGTTCACAATATCAATTCCTATTTTTCATTATTTATATAAGTCAAATTTTTTTTATGGCTAATAAATGTTTCAACTTAAGCAAATTTCTCATTTAATACCTGTTTGATACATACATACATACATACATACATATATATAAAACGGATTTTGAGCGAAGCGAAAAATCTATTTTTGGGGCTCAGGCCATGCCGGCCTGATGGAAGTTCCTAAAAGGTAGCTTCCTAGGGTATATTTGACTACAGTGATATTCCCAGAGAATTTTACCTTAAGGTATCCAGAATTATAACTCCTGGAGCAAATATCCCTAAATAATCTCAGAGATATCGCATAATATCAGAGGACGTATTCTTGACACGTCTCACAGCTATCTTCACCCCAAACAGTATTAACGCTTCGAGGGGTTACAGTGACAAGAATCTGAAACGAGAATGAAAAGAGAGCCGCTCATAAGGCATCTCTCCTATTCCGTTTCCAGTGTGTATCTGATGAAGGTGGTAGCGCCCTCTTTATTCCTTGTAGCGATATAAGAGGTGCTACAGATACTGTACTATAGGGAGGGGTCAATAAGCCCTTTTACAAAAAAGGAAGGGCGGGTCCATCAGGACGACATGGCTACCTCACCCAAAAATAGATTTTCACTCTGCTCAAAATCCGTATTTTGGGCTCAGGCCATGTCGTCCTGATGGAAGTTTACCAGAGCATTACTGTATCTGTGGAATCTCAATCGGTGCCGTACTCTCAAGAAAGTATTTTCCTGGTCCGTCTAGACCTTGAGACCTATGATGTTATCGTCATACATCATTTCATCTAAGCATGAACTATGTTAGTACTTCCTGCCCCCTACAGGGAAGAGTCTTACTAGACTCTGGAAAAAGTCTCGAGGAGTACATAATAACTATGGATGACAAAATGACAAGCTTGTATAGTGGTCTCGCCCTATACAATATAAAGTAAAGTTTGTATAAGAGTCACCAATGTCAGTATGAATTTGTGACACCTTCCCCCATGTGACTACTCTTATTAATTATTGGATAATGGTTGTATCCGCATAGGAACAAATTTTGCCTCTTTGCCACTATCCCGTTAGGGTACCACGTCAACCCTTCCAAGGTAGGGTTAGAGTGAGTGGACTTTTGCTTGAATCAGGGAACAGTCTTGAAAGACATACCATGATAAAAATATCCATATTTTAATCTTAATGCTCAGTACATTTCTAATAAAATGAGTGCGGGCGAATAAGACGTAGGGTTCACTATGAACTAGTTTATTAAAATTTAATAAACGTACATATCAGATCAACATATATAAAATGTGGATGATATGCGTTAAAGCATAAAGAAAAACAGTCAACAGAAAATATTGTTTCGTCTACTAGGAAACAGATTTGCCACTTCAATTGAATTATTGATAATAATAATATAGTCTGTATACTGTTTATTTACACTAGCGTAAAAAACGCTTGGCACAAGTGTCCGTATCATGCTATAGTTCACCTACGTCAAAGGAACAGTTCGTAAGGACACTTTCGTGGCCTATCGCTCAGCGTGTAGTAACATACAGTGACTACACACGCACCCTCTTAATTAATGGAACCAAATTAATTACACTGTTCCTCGCAGATTTAAAACAGAAGGTTAAAGAATTCTACCTGCTGCTACCACAGATCTCTTAAGTTGCTCCACTTGCTTCGCATAGTGCATAAAGAACGCCTTGGATGACTACCAGCCGGTGTACAAACAAGGATGTTCAGAGTCCATATAATTAAAGAAATTTTATGGAAGAGGCAACTTTCCTCGGATCATGACCAACGGGTGTACTGTCTGGATCCGTTCTGCGAATAACACAGGTGAATTTCGCCCTTAGTTATAGATAACTTTGAACCCAGGGTTTCTCTTCTGAACAGCTGTCCTCTCATAAAGTCTTTAGTTCTGAGAAGATAGACCTTTAGGCACTCCACTGGACATAGAGATGCATCTTCCTTCAGAGGGCAGATTCTCTAGGGACCCCACCAGTTGGTGGATAGCTTGATCTTGGTAAGTAACGTTGGGCCTGGAAATAGATTCAGTTTTCCCTCCAATAACTGGACGTGGCCTTCCTCTCTAGAGAGAGCCACCATTTCACTAACTCTGGCCCCCAAAGCGAATACAAACAGAAATACGACTTAAATTCAAGGCCTTCTAAGCGCATTCCTCCTTGTTCATTATTTATACACAATGAAGAATCATATCTAATGACCATGCAAAGGGTCTTGGAGGCGCTGAAGGGCTAAGCCCAGGATGGGTCTTTGTAGTTCATTAAGAACGTCGTTAGAAAGGTCGACCTGTAAGGCATATGGAATCTGACTTGTCAAGGCAGGCTTGAACAATAGAATTGTGTTGGCTGCTAAACCTTGCTCATGAAGGTGAATGAAGAATGATAAATAGGAATCTGTCGAGATTTCTTTTGGTTTCTTCCCCTTGACAAAGGATATATATTTCTTCCCTGAAGCCTCATAATGTCTTCTGGTTTCCTCCAAAAGTCTAAACTGACTTATAACACCGAATCTTTTTCGCATCGCTAAGCAGAGAAAATCACGAGATGTAGGTTCTGTGTTTTCTGTGATGGAGCGAAGACAGTCGACTTCTGTACTCGCCGAGACAGGGACGGATCCGGTAGCGGTACGAATTCTAGTCGTAGTTCCAATGCCAGAGGGAACCACACGCTATTTGGCCACTTGTGGGCCACTATTGCTGCTTTCCCTTTGAAGGATCTCAGCTTATCGAGAACCTTCAAAAGGAGGTTGTGCGGAGGGAACAGATAAATATTGGACCATCTGTTCCAGTCTAGGGACATAGCGTCCACTGCCTCCGCTAGCAGATCCTCTATGGGGACACGTAACAATCTATTTTCTTGTTGTCTTTCGTCGCAAAGAGGTTTATCTGCAGCTCCGGGACTTGGCTCGAGATGAAGGAGAACGATCCTGCGTCAAGGGACCATTCTGACTCTATAGGTGTAAACCTGGATAGAGCGTCTGCTGTCACATTGCGGAACCCTTGAATGTGAACTGCTGACAGGTGCCATTTCTTCCATTCCGCCAAACGGAATATGGCCAACATCACTTGGCTGATTTGAGGTGACCTCGACCCTTGTCGATTCAGGCATCTCACTACCACCTCGCTGTCTAGAACCAGTCTTATGTGGGTCGAGTGGTGAGGAGATACTTTCTTTAGTGTCAGAAGAACTGCCATGCTTCTAGAAAGTTGATGTGAAATAACTTGAAAAGATTGGACCAAGCTCCTTGGTCTCTCTTCTGACGAGTGACCTCCCCAGCCTTCCTTTGAGGCGTCTGTGTGGATAGTTAAAACGGGGGAGGAGGTTGAAGAAGTATTTATCTCTTCAATTGCTTGGCATTGGACCACGGCTTGAGAAGTGTTCGTAGTAGAGTCGGTATTATTATTATTATTATTATTACTATCCAAGCTACAACCCTAGTTGGAAAAGCAAGATGCTATAAGCCCAGGGGCTCCAACAGGGAAAAATAGCCCAGTGAGGAAAGGAAATAAGGAAATAAATAAATGAAGAGAACAAATTAACAATAAATCATTCTAAAATAAGTAACAACGTCAAAACAGACATGTCATATATAAACTATTAACAACATCAAAAACAAATATGTCATAAATAAACAATAAAAAGACTCATGTCCGCCTGGTCAACAAAAAAGCATTTGCTACAACTTCAAACTTTTGAAGTTCTACTGATTCAACCACCCGATTAGGAAGATCATTCCACAACTTGTCAACAGCTGGAATAAAACTTCTAGAGTACTGCGTAGTATCGAGCCTCGTGATGGAGAAGGCCTGGCTATTAGAATCAACTGCCTGCCTAGTATTACGAACAGGATAGAATTGTCCAGGGAGATCTGAATGTAAAGGATGGTCAGAGTTATGAAAAATCTTATGCAACATACGTAATGAACTAATTGAACGACGGTGCCCGAGATTAATATCTAGATCAGGAATAAGAAATTTAATAGACCGTAAGTTTCTGTCCAACAAATTAAGATGAGAATCAGCAACTGAAGACCAGACAGGAGAACAATACTCAAAACAAGGTAGAATGAAAGAATTAAAACACTTCTTCAGAATAGATTGATCACCGAAAATCTTGAAAGACTTTCTCAGTAAGCCTATTTTTTGTGCAATTGAAGAAGACACAGACCTTATATGTTTCTCAAAAGTAAATTTACTGTCGAGAATCACACCTAAAATTTTGAAAGAGTCATACATATTTAAAGAAACATTATCAATACTGAGATCCGGATGTTGAGGAGCCACCGTCCTTGACCTACTTACAATCATAATTGGAGTTTTGTTAGGATTCAACTTCATACCCCATAATTTGCACCATGCACCAATTCTAGCTAAATCTCTATTAAGGGATTCACCAACCCTAGATCTACATTCAGGGGATGGAATTGATGCAAAGAGTAGCATCATCTGCATATGCAACAAGCTTGTTTTCTAGGCCAAACCACATGTCATGTGTATATAGTATGAAAAGTAATGGGCCAAGAACACTACCCTGTGGAACACCGGATATCACATTCCTATAATCACTATGGTGCCCATCAACGACAACTCTTTGAGATCTATTACTTAAAAAATCAATAATAATGCTAAGAAACGACCCACCCACTCCCAACTGTTTCAGTTTGAAAACAAGGGCCTCATGATTAACACCGTCAAAGGCAGCACTAAAATCAAGGCCAATCATACGAACTTCCCGACCACAATCAAGGGATTTCTGTACAGCATTGGAGATTGTAAGAAGGGCATCACATGCTCCAAGGCCTTTACGAAAACCAAATTGCAAACTAGGGAGTAGATGATTACCTTCAGCAAACCTATCAAGAAGTTTTGCCAGAAGACGTTCAAAAACTTTAGATAATATGGGAGTTAGGGAAATTGGGCGGTAATCAGTGGGACTTGAGCTACCACAAACACATTTACATAGAGGAGTAACATTACCAATTCTCCAACTAGTGCTAAAAGCTCCTCTTCTTGCTAACTTGCGCAAAATAACAGATAACTTTGGAGCTAAGAAATCTGCTGTCTTTATAAAATACAAAGGAAAATACCATTTGGGTCTACACCTCCATAAGCATCAAGGTCCACCAACAGAGCTTTAATCTCACGAGATCGAAAAGCTAGACTAGTTAGTTTAGCCTCAGAAAAACAGGAATGAGGAAGTTAAAGTTTTTCATTACTCTGTTTACTGTCAAAAACATCAGCCAAAAGGGTTGCCTTTTCCTTTGGACAGTGAGTGACTGAGCCATCTGGTTTAAGTAAAGGAGGAACTGTTGCATCTACACCAAAGAGTGCAGATTTAAGGGTAGACCACCATTTATGTTCCTGAGTTGTACCAGAAAGTGTTTCTTTTATTGTTAAATTGTACTCCTTTTCAGTTGAGGCATAAACTCTGAGCAAAAGCTCGAAGCTGAGTATAGTTGTTCCAGGTCAAATCTGATCTGTTACCCTTCCAAAGATGATAGGCCTCCTGTTTCTCCAAATAAGCACGTCTACAATCATCATTGAACCACGGTTTGTCCTTCACTCGGTACCTTAGCACACAGAAGGGATACGCCTATCAATTATGTTGACTAGATTCTCATTCAAAGGGACAACAGGATCTACACTATTATATAATTATGACCAATTCAAGCACAAAAGATCATGTAAAATCCCATTCCAGTCTGCTTGGGATTTCATATAAATTTTACAAGAATATGATATATCAGGGACAGGCTGCTCAGTCTTCACTAATAATGAAATCAAGGCATGATCAGATGTCCCGACTGGAGAACCAACCTTACTATAACGCCAGGGGAGTCAGTGTATATGAGGTCCAAGCACTTACCAGACCTGTGAGTAGCTTTATTTATGATTTGCTCACAGCCTCATTCAGAGGCAAAGTCTAAAGCTCTTAAGCCATGGCGATCGGTAGGAGAGGTAGAACTTAACCACTCCCTATGGTGAGCATTAAAAATCACCAGCAAAGACAAAAGAAGCCTTTCTATCATCTTCTTGTATCTTAGCTATAATGGTAAGAAGACAATCGAAGATAGAATCATCCATGTCTGGATTCCGGTAGATTGAACACAAATTAAAGTTGTTATGCCTGCCAAAAACTTTTATTACCTGAATCTCATGACATCCACATTGATAGCAGGACTTATGAGAAGCAGGGTACTCTATCCTAATATACACCGCCATTCCCTTGGCCCTAGGGATGGCATCACGTTTCAACATTATTGGCTTCTTGAAACCAGTTATAAGGAGCTCAGATGAGTGCCTCATATTAGAAACCAAAGTTTCTGAGCACAAAAGAATATCATACTGTCTGGACGCAACTGTAAGGTCTTGGATATTTGCATGAAGACCACGCATTTTGCAATACAAAAGACGACATTGACGAAATCTAGGACGTACTGATCCCGGATTTCGCTCAATGTCTCCAGACAGCAAAAGAATTAATAGAAATAAAAAAAAAGAGACATCATACTTAAAAACTAGATTAACAAGAATTATAACAAAAACAATACGTACAGAATTATAAACAAAGTGATTGATGATACCCATAGACTATAGTAAAAAGTCGGAAAAACTGGTCAACATGGAGGAGCCGATACACCATGCAAGGCTAAATACCCTCCAGGATAGCCACTTCAACTGAAGGGAGGACAGTAAGGATGGTTTTGAGAAGAAAAATAATCAGAAAAAAGAAAAGACAACCTCTTGATAAACCACCAGGCATCCATGGCCCTTCTATTAAGCCTGCCCAACACACCATTTCAAAAAAAACAAGAGGAAGAAAAAAAAAGAAAAAAAAATAAGATAGAACAGTGTGCCTGAGTGTACCCTCAAGCAAGAGAACTCTAACCCAAGACAGTGGAAGACCATGGTACAGAGGCTATGGCACTACCCAAGACTAGAGAACAAGTGGTTTAATTTTGGAGTGTCCTTCTCCTAGAAGAGCTGCTTACCACAGCTAAAGAGTCTCTTCTACCCTTACCTAGATGAAAGTACACTTTACAAATTGCATTACAGTAATTAACCCCTTGGGTGAAAAAGTGTTAAGTATCTCATTGTTGTCAGGTGTATGAGGAAAGACGAGAATATGTAAAGAATAGGCCAAACTATTCTGTGTAAGTGTAGGCAAAGAAAAAATAAGCCGTGACCAGAGAGAGGGATCCAATGCATTACTGTCTGGCCAGTAAAAGGATCCAATACCTCTCTAGTGGTAGTATCTCAACGGTAGAGGTCTTATTAGATCTCTTCGCGCGTTTGACGAGTATTTTCTCCAGACTCCTGTTGCATCCTTAGCTGTGCTCTTAGCACTGGGTCTGTTATCAAAGCAAACTTTAGAGAGCCCAGCACTCTCTCCTGTTCGCGTCTTGATATCCGTTTGGATTTCAATAGTCTCTTGACAGATCCTGCTATTTCTTTCCCCTTCTTCCCAGGAATGGAAAATTGATGTGACTCCAAATTCCAGTGGATTCCCAACCACTGAAATTTTTGAGCTGGAGAAGGTCGAGACTTTTGATGTTGATCTTGAATCCCATATGTTCCAGGAACTGGATCACTATCTTAGAAGCTTGCATGCATTCTGTCCTGGATGCTGCCCACCCCAGCCAGTCGTCCAAGTAGGCTACTACTTGGACCTCCTTTAGGCGTAATTGATGGACGGCTGCGTTCGCGAGCTTCGTGAAAATCCTTGGGGCTATGTTTAGCCCGAAAGGCATGGTTCTGAAGGCGTAAAGTTATCAATGTAACTTGAAGCCTAGGTAGGAGGAGAGGTGACGATTAATTGGAACGTGCCAATAAACGTCAGACAAGTCTATAGAAACAGCATATGCCCTTTTGGGCAGTAGGGTCCTTATGTGTTGAAGTGTGAGCATTCTGAACTTTTAGTTCACTATGAACTTGTTGAGTGGCGACAAGTCTAGAATGACTAGTTTTTCCGAGTCCTTCTTTGGAACACAAAACAGCCTTCATTGAAATTTGCTGGACTTAACTTTCCGGATTACTCTTTTGTCTAAGAGCTCTCGGACATATTCTTCCAGAACGGGGGTTGAGTGTTGGAAGAATTGAGGAAATTGAGGTGGAGTACTGCTCCAGCTCCAACCTAGCCCATTCTTTATTAGGCTGTGGGCCCAGGGATCGAAGGTCCAGCGATCCCTAAATAGCTGTAGTCTCCCTCCTACTGGAATTATCTCACTTCTGCTGTTGTGGACCTGAGGCCTTGCCTCCTTGACCGCGTCCTCCCCTGGATCCCCTTCCTCTTGAAGGGCGACTAGAAGAACCTCTGGCTGTTCCTCTAGCTTTCGCATGAAAGGAAGAAGTCTGCCTTTCAAAGGCTGGGTTAAAGACTGGCGACTGTGTCGCCACTTGTTGAGGTACTAGCTGGTACGTGGTTGAAGGTTGTGCCACTATCTGAGGCACCGCGGTCACAGGAAGTTGTTGCAGTTGCTGTCGGTAGGGTTTAGCTGGCCGAGAGGATGGCCTAGGCCATTTTGTCTTCTTCTTGGGTTGGGGACCACCATCTGGAGAAGACTTTCTCCTAAAATCTAAGCCCCACTTTTTGAGAAGGTTCCTATTCTCTGTGGTGGCCTTGTCTACTACCTCTTTAACCACTTCATTGGGAAAGAGGTCTTTACCCCAGATACGAGAGGATATCAGTCTCCTCGGTTCGTGCCTCACCGCAGGGAACACGAACTCTCTACAGGTTCTCTAGCTTTAATAAAGCTATAGAGATCCTTCGTAACTGTAGCCAGATGGGTTTTGGCCACTACCATGAACATGTCCTGGTTCTTGGGGTCACTTGCCATCGTTTCTAATGTCGTTTGCAACAACATCGATGCCGCAAGTCTTTCCTTCGTCTCTTGCTCTCTGCGCAAGAGAACATCCGACAGTTTTGGAAGTTCCTCACCAAACTGACGTTCAGCAATATCAGCTTCCAGCTTCCTGACTGAGAAGGTAAGGTGGACGTCCTTCCAGTCTTCTTGGTCCAAGGGCAAGGTCAGAGATAACAGCTTGCACTCCTCCAAGGAGGGGCATGGTTTCCCTGCCTCCACCGCCTTTAAGGCTGCCTTATATCCCTATTCCATGAAGGGAAAGGCTCTGGTTGGAGAGGCCACAAAGGAGGGAAGCTTCTTACTCAAGACTGGCACCTTTGAGTTCGTGAAGCTCCTCTCTTTCATGGAGCTCACTAGTAACGCCTGTGCTTTACTATGGTCAAGAACTATGACCTCCTTCGGCTCAGTCTCCTCCTTTGAGGCTGGTTCCTTCCTAAGACAGACATAGCAGTCCGGATAAGAATCTTTGTTGGGCCAAAATTCCTCTTTTTCCAGGGGAATTGCTCCCAACTTCTCTGATATCACGATCTTCCCGGTTGTCATTGGCATGTGTTCGGCATACCTCCAAGGATTGGTGTCCGAGCACAAAGGAAGATCCTTCACGTTGTCACTTCTGGGGCCCACGTGAAGCTGCAAGTCTACGTATCTCCAGTTTCATTGCCACTTCCTTCTCATCATTCTTTCTTTGAATGTTGGATCATCTCAACAATAGAAGAAAGAGTCCTTCCCAGTTCATCTGGGATAGCAGACGATGTAGAGGGAACAGGTTCTGGGTACGGAACCATGTAACCGACACCTCGTCGATTTCTTCTTCTTTTACTTGAGGAGCCTGAGACAGCTCCTCCTCCTGACCTTCTCCTAGAAGGTCTTTCTCGGTAGAATCCGACACCTTCGACATCCTATCGTCCAATTGGATGTCTTGAAGGGTGGCCGAGACTTCAGAATCTACCGGATTCTGGACAGTTGGTATCTCCACCTGAGGCTGAGGAATGACTGCATCAGCTGATGCTTTAGGGAAAAGGTATGCCTTCATCTTCTCATTTGGAAGGTAGGGGCCCGAGGTGTTTTTCTGAAAACCCCTCACCCAGGTTCGTAACTTACCCCTGGCAGCATCCCTTGACTCCGTCGACTTAGGATTGTCAAAAGCCTCGGTAATCAGGTTAGAACATACAGTACAAACCTGAGGGTCCCAATGCCGGAGATCA
>NC_090766.1:53690705-53694175 GCF_036898095.1 Palaemon carinicauda | reverse complement strand
CCCGTATGTTTCTGAATCATTAATAACAACAGTCGATAAAACTAAAGCTTCTCAGGAACTGAAATCTTAATTCGCGGATCGAACTGAGCGTCGGAAACCACAACAAACACATTCTGCTAAATTATAAAAAAAAAGATCACTTTACCTGCTAGCGTGGAAGCGGCCAAAGCCACAAGGAATAATATCGTGGTGCGCATGTCGGCGACTCACGCTGTCTGTAGACAGGTCTAGTCGGAGCGTCACTGGCTGTCCTTTGCCTATTCTGGAGGTCTTTTATACCGCAGTGGACCGTCGGGGTCTAGCGACGAGGGTAAGGTCCACTGGACCCTCGGCGCTTCGGGTACCCAACGCAGGCGATTTTCGCCCTTGACGACAATCTGTTATTTGGGCCGATCAAGTTGGTAATGGCACTATCTGGAGAAGCTCCCGCAGACCCAGAGAGGTTAATCAAATGATAAAGTGTCATACGCACTTAGATCAAACCTTGATTTGACGAGGAATTACGTGGTTGCTCGAAAATAAGACAAAAATAAACCGGAAAAGTAAAACAAGCTAAGGTGTTAACGAGAATGAACGTAAAAACAAAGTATGTGCATTAGATGGCTCTTGTGACACCAAAAAAGATTTTTTTCAAAATGTAAGTTCACTTTTTACAATCAAGGGGGGGGGGGTTCACATTTGAGTAATTTCAATCAACTGAGCCTTAGTGATGCCATGACAAGTATTGTCAGTATTGTGAACTTAATCAGAGGCAGATATATTTCCTTAGGCATAGAAAATTTTTAGCATTCCTGGAAAAACTTAACACTGAGTATAGAGACCTGCCACTATATCACGTGTTAGGTGGCAGAGTCACTGCCGTAAGCATTCACTGAAAAGTTGCAGCATTTTTACGAAGAGAATCAATATATCCTACTAACTGGGGAACATTCGTTGACTGCCCACCTGAACGCTCTAAACATGGACCTACAAGGACAATTGCAGAATGTTTCCCAGTTAGTAGGACATGTTGATTCTCTTCAAAAAAAAACTGCAACTTTTCAGCGAATGCTTAAATAAGAATAATCTCACACACTTCTCTTCTTGTCATGAATTGAACAGAAATAATGGAACATACTCCTCATCTTTTTTTTTTTTAAACTTGAAGGGTTATATTGTGAATTTGAGAAAAAGATATATATATATATATGTGTGTATATATATATATATATATATATATATATATGGTTGTGGTTGTGTGTAAATTTACTTTGATTGTACAGTATTTTGAAGTTAAACAGGAATAGAACTGAAAGGTTCTATTTTTTCTTTACTTATGATTAGAAATTAATACTAAATACTAGTATCTGAGTATTTTATATCTTTTTCACTTTTCGTATATCATATATACTTTAATTATGATTTGAAGTTAAATATTAACAGAACTATATAAGCTTTGAATCTTTTATTTTTACCATATTTTTTTGTCTTGCTTCGGGAAAAAAAAAATTCATATACAAATAAGTATGGGGGAAAATCTTATGACACGGTGTGTAAACTTTTCAAGGGCATTAACATACTTGGTAAAAAAAAAAAAAAAAGATCATTTATATAAAAGCAATGAATCCTCCCCTTGGGGGAAGGTGCTCCCCTTCAGTTACTGCACCAGAAATTATAATTCTAATATTAATTTTATTTTTTGGCCCGTGCCATCAAGGATTTCAGGTAATGTGGCCCTTGGCATGGAAAAGGTTGGATCACCCTGAACTTAGGTCTCATGCATTGATATACTTATGTAAATCCAGGTATGTTTGTACTTTCGGTGTTTGTGTATGTGTTTGTTTTACAAATATGTCTGCTCATCTCCTCACACATGTATTCACAGGAATGGCTGTGACATATTTCGTTACCTACCTATCTATCTGTCTATCCACCTACTTATCTATCTATCTCTCTACTCGCAAATCTATCTGTCTTAATATAACAAAAATCATAAATGTCTAAACTTAGCTTGAGCCACTAAAAGCCCTTATTTAGTTTCAATTCTCATCTGAAAAACACCCAATACTATCTACGATATAGGTCTATAGGTTGATTTTATACAGAATACATTAATTGATTTTTACCTCAATAGTGTTGTGAAACAAAAGTTAGAACAATTTTGGATATAATTTCAGAAATATAGAAACAGAGAGAGAAAAAGAAAGACAGAGAAAGAGGGCAAGGAGGTGATGTGGCAACAGTGGGTGAATTCCGGTAAAACCAGGTACCCTACCCTATCGTTCATTTCTCGCTGCACTGAGTATAACATTATAATTCATCATATTCAAGGTCAGTTAAAACATGTTACTTGTTTAACTGTATTAGCATTTTAAATACAAGTCCAGTTCCCCTAGGAAAAAGATTTAACATACCCAAAATCATCTTAACCAAAACTAATACACTTTAACACCAAGACACACAAGCAAGTCAAACTTATCAATTATGCTAGTTTTATGCTATGTTTACTTTTTTATATATTTTTTTTATAACTACAGCTACGACATCCATTTCAATATACATTCATTGATGATGTATGTAGATAATAAAATTCTGACTGTGGATAGCAAAGAGAAATTGCGGAAACTAGTAAATGAGTTTAAAAAAACTTGTGAGTGAGGAGCATAATTACTGAGTAGTAATAGACATGCCAATCAGAATGGACGAAACAGGTATATTTTACACGAAGAGAAGACAGGAAATTTCAAGGATCCTGTTAGACTGAAAGCATATAGGAACCCATGTCCCAGAGAGAGAGAGAGAGAGAGAGAGAGAGAGAGAGAGAGAGAGAGAGAGAGAGAGAGAGAGAGAGAGAGAATGCCATGGTAGGAGAATTGACTAAATATTACACAAAACATGAAACAGAAGAAGATAAAGTAAACATTTCTTATCATAAGTGGAGCAGATTGGAAAGACTATACTAAAGCTCTAATGGGTGAGAGTCATAATAGCATATAGTGTCTTTGCCCATGGGCTTTGCAACGCCAACGAAGAAGCAAATGAATGGCTCCTCCATATTTTCGTACTTCGCTAATATGGACAGAAGCTAACCTGCAACACTCTTTTTGTTTTAGGATGAAGAAGAAGGCCAAGCGTTGGGGCTTAGGGGGCCAATATTCACCTATTTGAAACACCTATCTGAATTAAGGTGTCATTCTTAAGCATGTAGTAGGTTGGCCAGGGCACCAGCCACCCGTTGAGATACTACCACTAGAGAGTTATAGGGTGTTTTGGCTGGCCAAACAGTATTACATTGGATCCTTCTCTGGTTACGGTTCACTTTCCATTTGCTTATACATACACCGAATAGTCTGACTTATTCTTTACAGATTCTCCTCTGTCCTCATACACCTGACAACACTAAGATTACCAAACAATTCTTCTTCACCCAAGGGGTTAATTACTGCACTGTAATTATTCAGAGACTCTTTAGCTATGGTAAGCAGCTTTTC
>NC_090766.1:53665705-53685705 GCF_036898095.1 Palaemon carinicauda | reverse complement strand
ATCCTGTTCGTAATACTAGGCAGGCAGTTAATTCTAATAGCCAGGCCTTCTCCATCATGAGTCTCAATACTACACAGTATTCAAGAAGTTTTATTCCAGCTGTTACCAAGTTGTGGAATGATCTTCCTAATCGGGTACTTGAATCAGTAGAACTTCAAAAGTTCAAAGTTGGAGCAAATGTTTTTATGTTGATCAGGCTGACATGAGTCTTTTTATAGTTTATATATGACATATCTGTTTCTGACGTTGTTAATAGTTTATATATGACATATCTATTTTGACGTTGTTACTGTTTTTAGAATGATTTATTGTTAATTTGTTCCCATCATTTATTTATTTCCTTATTTCCTTTCCTCACTGGGCTATTTTTCCCTATTGGAGCCCTTGGGCTTATAGCATCTTGCTTTTCCAACTAGGGTTGTAGCTTGGCTAGTAATAATAATAATAATAATAATAATAATAATAATAAAGACAGACCTTTTCTTGGCAGCGTTCGCAATGAAAGGAACCATTATTATTATTATTATTATTATTATTATTATTATTATTATTATTACTAGCCAAGCTACAACCCTAGTTGGAAAAGCAAGATGCTATAAGCCCAAGGGCTCCAATAGGGAAAAAATAGCCCAGTGAGGAAAGGAAATAAGGAAATAAATAAATGATGGGAACAAATTAACAATAAATCATTCTAAAAACAGTAACAACGTCAAAATAGATATGTCATATATAAACTATTAACAACGTCAAAACAGATATGTCATATATAAACTATAAAAAGACTCATGTCAGCCTGGTCAAAATAATTTTTATGAATAATAATGTCGATAATAATTTAGATACGCCATCTTACGTAAGTAGCCACTTTCGAAACTCTGTATCTCTTAATTTGTTTTCACGATCAGAGATAACCAGAAGTAAGAACAATTTCTTGTATATTGAAACAAATGAAGAACAGTTAGATTCACCCATAAAGAGAGACCTTTGCTTGGTAACGTTCGCAATGAAAGAAAGGTACCATAATTGTTATGAATAATCATTTCGATAATAATTTAGATCTTACGTAAGTAGCAACTTTCGTAACTCTGTATCTCTTTCATTTGTTTTCACAATCAGAGATAACCAGAAGTAAGAAAAAGTGTTAAACTTTGGGTCAATGACGCAATTACAGTTTGTCTTGTACAAGTATGTCTCCTGTGGGCATCACACGTAGCTTCAGGAACGTTCGTTTCACAAAGCAATGTTTTATTATCGTTTTGAGTAGGACGTATCTAATCTACATCGGGTTCAATAACTATTAGATAATTTTGAATTTATAAAAAAATAAAAAATAAAAATATTATAAGAGTAGGGGTATTTTCATAGTTTAAACTTGGGCCTAGCAAGGTAAAATTAAATTTATCAAAAAAAAAAAAAATATATATTATAAGAGTAGGGCTATTTTCAAAGTTTAAACTTGGGCCTAACAAGGCAAAAAGAAATTTATATAAAAAAAAAAAAAGATATTATATGAGTAGGACTATTTTCAAAGTTTAAACTTGGGCCTAGCAAGACAAAAAGAAATTTATCAAAAATTAAGAAAAACAAAAACAAAAAAAATATTATAAGGGTAGGGCTATTTTCAAAGTTTAAACTTGGGCCTAATAAGGCAAAAAGAAATTGATCAAAAATTGAAAAAAAAAAAAAAAAGATATTATATGAGTAGGGCTATTTTCAAAGTTTAAGCTTGGGCCTACCAAGACAAAATGAAATTTATCAAAAAGAAAAAAAAAAAAACATTACAAGAGTAGGGATATTTTCAAAGTTTAAACTTGGGCCTAGCAAGACAAAATGAAATTTATCAAAAATAAAAAAAAAATAAAAAGATATTATATGAGTAGGGCTATTTTCAAAGTTTAAACTTGGGCCTAGCAAGACAAAAAGAAATTCATCAAAGATTAAAAAAACAATTATTATAAGAGTAGGACTATTTTCAAAGTTTAAACTTAGGCCTAGCAAGACAAAAAAAAAAATTATTGTAACAGTAGGGCTATTTTCAAAGTTAAAAAAAAAAAGGCTTGTCTTTCTGTTACACACAAAAGGGTGTGCTATTTTAAAACGGTCTGTTTCTGAAAGTGTAAGAGCCCTTAGAGCTTTCACAATAGGAAAAATCTCTTCGAAATTTGTGAGGGAGGAAAATATACAATTTCCTAGGGGGAAGTGGAAGTAGTCATACCCTGGTCTGAGCGGGTTCGTTTGTTTGCATATCTATTTAAATATTTAGCCGTAATTTTTGACGGGTCGCGTACATTAGTGATTTAATATATCTTAAAACTGCTCTCTGGGGATCTAATAAAAAAACCCAAAATATCTGGATTTAGAAATTGAAAATGACCTCCAATCCTTTCATCGTGACGTCACATCCAAAGCCATCAAAATCAAAATCTCAATGATCACACCTACTTAATATCTTTCTCCACAAATGGTGGTCTATTGGGCACGTCCCTGCCTGGTGTTCTGCTGGAAGGGAGATCGAGTCCGGGTCAAGCTCGAAAGTTTCTTGTAGAGTCTGCAACCTCACCATCCTTGCGAGCTAAAGCCCTGTCCACACGATCGTGCATGCCCGACGGGCAAACAGTGATACCAGACCATAATAGTTAGTAAGAATGAGGGTTAATGAAGTTAGAAGAGGGAAAAGCACAGACAGGGATCTGGCATCATACAGTGTTGCCAAATCCCTGCCTTTAGTTTTCCCGCTTCTGACGTCGTCAACCCTCATTTTCATTAACTATTGTGGCCTGGTATCACTGTTTGCCCGTCGGGCATGCACGATCGTGTGGACAGGGCTTAAGAATGGAGTGTTTGGGGGAACCTATAGGTCTACCTACCGAGTCATCAGCAGCCATTGCCTGGCACTCCCTGACGATAGCTTGAGTGGTGAGAGAGGGCTTGGGCGTTCATCATATTATATATGGGCCAGCTCTAGAGCAGGGATGGGGAACTTGCGGCCTTATGCACTCCAATTGCTGCCTTTTACCTCCTTTGATATATGTACATGCAATTTATTTCTGCTTTGACATTGAATATCGTGTGTTATATATACACACACAGACAAAAGGAAAGATATGTGCTCAGTGAAAATCCTCCTAGAGAATGGAAGCAATTTTTCCTTCCTTTCTTTCTTTTCTCTTTTGTTATAAAAATACAAATAAATTTTATTCATTTACATTATTTGTGTAATTATTCTATTTACAAAAATATAACAAAAGTATAACAAAATATAGATATGAACTAATTTTTACAAATATAAATGAATCCTTTATTTCAATGAATCTTGACTTATTACAACTGACAGTTTTTCCCTTGCAAGATTCAAACAGCTGTTGCAGCTGACGAGAAAAATGTGCTCGTTGCAATAAATGAGTGAGTGATTTCACTACGATAGATTAAGATCCTGTTTTGTCCATCTACTCACTGAGATATGTGTTAGTTTTGGATGAATCAGCAGATTCAATTTTTCATTCTTCCTTTAAAGGTTTAAAGGCCACTCAAGGGACAATGACATTGCCCTATCAAGCAGGACAATGCCCTAGAGACTGGCCGTATATACATATGATCAGCACCCAAGGCCCCTCTCCACCCAAGCTAGGACCAAGGAGAGCCAGGCAATGGCTGCTGATGAATCAGCAGATAGACATGTAGGCTCCTCCAAACACCCACTCCGTGGCTCACAAGGATGGTGAGGATGCAGCGACCAAAGAAACTAACGGGTTTGAGCGGGACTCGATCCCCAGTCTGGCGATCACCAGTCAGGGACGTTACCACATAGGCCACCACTACTTTATGATGATTTTCAATTGTATGAAGAACAGCTTACCTTGGGCAACCTTAACGAAAGGACAAGAGGAACAGGCTTCTTAACAATTTCAAAGAGCTATGTTACAAAGAAGGAAAACTTGTACTTCCTTAAAGGTAGTAGGTTGGCCAGGGCACCAGCCACCCGTTGAGATACAACCGCTAAAGAGTTAGGGGGTCCTTTGACTGGCCAGACAGTACTACATTAGATCCTTGTCTCTGGTTACGGTTCTTTCCCTTTGCCTACATAGACACCGAATAGTCTGGCCTATTATTTATAGATTCTCCTGCCCTCATACACCTGACAACACTGAGACTTTAGCTATATTAAGCAGCTCTTCTAGGAGAAGGACACTCCAAAATAAAACCATTGTCTCTAGTCTTGGGTAGTGCCATAGCCTCTGTACCATAGTCTTCCACTGTCTTGGGTTTAGAGTTCTCTTGCTTGAGGGTATACTCGAGCACACTATTCTATCTCATTCCTCTTCCTCTTGTTTTGTTAAAGTTTTTTTTAGTTTATATAGGATATATTTATTTTAATGTCGTTACTCTTCTTAAAATATACTATTTTCCTTTTTTCCTTTCCTCACTGGGCTATTTTCCCTGTTGGAGCCTCTGTTCTTATAGCATCATGCTTTTCCAACTAGGGTTGTAGCTTAGCTAGTAGTAATAATAATAATAATAATAATAATAATAATAATAGTAATCAGTGTATACTCTGACGGTACTCCAGCTTTGATGGCTAAAAACTAGGGATTTATTGAACATCTTAAGCAAATAACTGAATTCTTCAAATGAAAACAACCATTATTGTGTTTTAACAGATATAGTTGTTTAACAGAGATGTTGTATTTTCATGAGATGTAATTGTATTAAAAGTACATACTTGCCTGTATCAATTATTTGAAAATTACACCCTCTTGGTGTTTATAAGCTATCTTTTCTACCAAGATTAATATTACTTTACTTATCACTTTGATACAAAGAACCTACTTAATTAAAGTCATTTGAAACCGACATGCTTTCGATATTATTAATTTACTTATTAATTTGAAAACTACTTACAAACATAAATTAAATTTTGGAAAATTTGGTACTTAATCTCATTCGTTTACAGATTACTTGTATAAAAAGTACTTACTCAATTAGAATACTTGAAAATATAATGATTTAAATTTTCATAAATATTACACTTTTTCGTTAAATTACTAATATATTAGTTGCAGGATAAAATAACCCACAATATGTTATGCAGTCTTAATGATCGATTGATTGATTTTGAGCTTTCTGGCATCCTGATTATTATTATTATTATTAGCTTTCTGGCATCCTGATTATTATTATTATTATTATTATTATTATTATTATTATTATTATTATTATTATTATTATTATTATTATTACTTGCTAAGCTACAACCCTAGTAAGAAAAGCAGGATGCTATAAGCCTAGGGGCTCCAACAGGGAAAATAGCCGGGCGAGAAAAGGAAAAAGGAATAAGAAAATATTTTAAGAACAGTAACAACATTAAAATAAATATCTCCTATAAAAACTATAAAATCTTTAACAAAACAAGAGGAAGAGAAATAAAATAGAATAGTGTGCCCGAGTATACCCTCAGGCAAGAGATCTCTAACCCAAGACAGTGGAAGATCATGGTATATAGGCTATGGCCCTACCCAAGACTAGAGAACAATGGTTTGATTTTGGAGTGTCCTTCTCCTAAACATGCTGTGGTCTTAATGAGCAATGAGGAATTGTAAGATGACCTTCACCCTGCTCTGTGGCATTGTCCTGCACTGTTAAAAAACCGTAATTTTGTCGGAAATTCTCCGTAAAAATATACTGTTCTCGGCCGTATTTCAGTACAATACAAGCGGCCGTAATTTCTACCATACTTTGTTATCATCTTTTACGGGTTGGTGACCGTAATATCAGTCCTTTACGCCAACATATCCGTTTTTAAAACGGTTAATGCCTGGCAACACTTATTCTGAGATTTTTCCCGTTAGTTTTACGGCAAATTTTAACAGCGTGCTAACCAGGGCAATGTAACTGACCCTTGCCTCTGCAATTCATGAGAGGCTTTTAAGCCTTTAAACATTTAATCTCTTTTTATTTGTATTACGGATTTAACTTGTTTTATGCTTATGGTTAAAGACATTTCAAAACAGTTCCTTTCCTTTACCTATATTCCTGACCTCTAATATAAGGGTCTTTGGACATTTCTATTAAAATAGTTATGGACTTTATCTGTTAAATTTTCACTAAAATGTTCAATGTTCTCTAATTTATCATTTTAAATAATACACCAAAAAATTTATGTTTACAAAATTTTTGGTGATGTTGATAGTGCTTATAAGGTTTCCTGTTGTCAAGATCTACAGTATATACTATTTGTACATGGACCTTGCCTACAAGTATTCTGCTGTCAAGATGATTAAAAGCAGATATCTTCATTCTCCAACAATGGTATTTCTCATATAGGTTTATTTTAAAATCATTTAAAAACTTTCTGAATTATTATTACTTTTTCCAGAAATTTATCAGTGATTAATTTCTTCCCTATCTGAGTGGGGATACCTAAACATAGAGAAAGGGTTAGTGTATCGCCATGATCAGCAAAGCTGTACTAGTCAGAACAACCCATACTAGGTTGGTTTGCTGTGAGCGATCAGACAAAGTCACCCACCAACACAAATAAAAGCAGTTACCACAGAGTGATAAAAACTAGCCAAACCCAAAGCATGAATTGACATGGCTGAGGCCTTTGTCCTGCATTGGGCTAGCAACAGTTACATATGTTGTTATTGTTTTCGTTGTCTTGTGCCTCGCCTAGAGATAAATCAAACTGCCCACGTTGCAATAAAGCAGATTTATTAGATTGTAACTTGCGATATGTTACTAAATATATCAAGTACAGCTAAGAGGGACTTGAAACAAGTGTCAGTAATATCAGTTGATAATTACTGACTTCAGCAAATGAGAAGTGAAAGTTCCTGTAAGTAGATATTTCCTAAAACTGTGACAGGGATTATAGAATTTACTTAGTAGAAAAAAAGCACACCAGACTTCTAGTTGAATATATATATATATATATATATATATATATATATATATATATATATATATATATGTGAGTGTATGTGAGAGTGTGAGTGTATGTGTGTGTTTGTGTGTGTGTAAAATAGAATTGGACATGGGCAGGCCATATAATGAGAATGACAGACAATAGATGGACATTAAGAATAACAGAATGGGTCCCTGTTAAAGAAACAGAGTAAGGAAGAGAAGACGATGGATCGACGAACTAAGGAAGTTTGCGGGCATGGACTGACACAGAAAGATCATAAACAGACTCAAGTGGAATGACATGTCTGATGTCTTTGTTCTGCAGTGGACTAATAATGGCTGGTGATATAGCTATATATATATATATATATATATATATATATATATATATATCATGAACATAATTGTACGAATTAAATGTCAGTTAAATTAATATATTAGCCTTTTCTTACAATATTGCTAACCATTTTCACTGGTGCGAGAAACTACCCTGTCAGAAAGTTACCCACAAATCCTTAATATTTCAAAGCAGATTTTGTTACACTCCCCCGTCCAAGAAGTGGTGCAGATGTCACTGTGTTCCTATGTCTAGCGCCAGAGGTCTTGCAGTTACCATTATGTCCAAATGGCCAGTGCCCGATGTCTAGCAAGTGCCGCTATGTCAATGTCCAATACAGAAATCTTGAAGATACAGTTGGCCTCAGTAATTCCGTTACACTGACGTCTCCTTAGCATCCCAATAAGTGTGCCGGAATTAATGAAGTCAACTATACAACTATGTCTTACTGTGTCAACAGCAGAGGTCTTCCATTGTCCACTATGACCAAATGTCCATTACAAGAAATTTTGCAGGTTCCACTAAGTCATATTGTGTCAGTAGCAGAGATCTTCCAGGTGCCAGACCCACTGTGTCCAAATGTCAATTACAAGAAATTTTGCAGGTTCCACTAAGTCATATTGTGTCAGTAGCAGAGATCTTCCAGGTGCCAGACCCACTGTGTCCAAATGTCAATTACAAGAAATTTTGCAGGTTCCACTAAGTCATATTGTGTCAGTAGCAGAGATCTTCCAGGTGCCAGACCCACTGTGTCCAAATGTCAATTACAAGAAATTTTGCAGGTTCCACTAAGTCATATTGTGTCAGTAGCAGAGATCTTCCAGGTGCCAGACCCACTGTGTCCAAATGTCAATTACAAGAAATTTTGCATGGTCCGCTATATACCAATGTCAAGTGCCAAAAGGTTTGCAGCTGCTACTGTGTCCTACTGCCTAGTGACACTCATTCTGCCAGAAGTCTGTTACGTCCCAAAACTGCTAAATCGTAGGCCAGCATTACTAGCAATGTTTATTGATGTTAATGTTTAATATTCTCATAATCAGCATTCATCAAGCTAAACCTTAGTAAAACTTTGCCTTAGATTTTCTTTGTCTGTTTGAATTTATCTATTTATCAATCTACTATTATTAGTTAATTCTTTTTTTATTAATTCTATTTACATAAGGATAAAACCTTATCTAAACACGTTCCCTACAAGTTAATGACCTCTTTGGCAAGTTTCACAAAATGTCAACAAGAATAAAAACAAGAACAATAATAGCGATAACAATAACAACAATAACAATAACAAATAAAATCAACTATTCCAGCAGATTTGGCTTTAGTACACCTGCACCGAAATAAATAAGCCACTTCTTATCAAACTCAAATGGACAGATAAGTTATACTTGCGTCCAACAAATCGGTCTAGACTGCAGTGGTTCTGGGGAAGGCAGATAAAGACTTTGCCAAATGTATTAGTAGCAATTTTTTTACCAATGCGATTATTAGTCTGTAATAGTGTCCAGTCCTTCGCTATCATAATTGAAATCTAAGGAAAATTCAAGTTTTTAGTTATAAACGCTATTTATTTACTTCTTCGGTCAACAATGGTCGTCGTTATTAAATACCAATATATTATATACTTTATATATATATCATTATCATCATCATCATCATCTCCCACAACGCCTTTGGACGCAAAGGGCCTCGGTTAGATTTCGCTAGTAGTCTCTATCTTGAGCTTTTGATCCAATAATTCTCCGTTCATCATCTCCTACTTCGTGCTTCATAGTCCTCAACCATTTAGACCTGAGTCTCACTTTATATATATATATATATATATATATATATATATATATATATATATATATATATATATATATATATATATATATATATACTTCTATTAACGTGCTTTTTCCCATTATTGTATGGGGTAATACGATTACCTTCTTTTGAAGGACTGCTTTGGCTTTGGGGTATAGCTGAGCGGCTAAGGGCCACTTTTCACCAGAATCGTTCAGTTTGTGAAGAAAGCATGAAACTTGATATGTGAACTCTATGGGACCTATGGTTCATAAAAAAAAAAAATAGACCCTAGAAAATAGTGTCCCCTGGTGGCCACCATACTGAATTCCAATATGGCCGCCAATATCTCCTATTTTTCTGAAACTTTTGTGTTATATCGGGTAATAGACCATAAAATCACTGTCTATCTTCATGTTTTCAATTTCAGAGGATCAGTCGATGTTATTAACTTTAAAAGTGACCTAATGGCGGCCATTTTGGTTTTCAAGATGGCCGGCATATTATTTTTTTTACTTCTAGATTTTATTTCATAGTGTTTGTATGCTTATTTTCAGGTCTGATGCGACAAGACAACAATGTCAAAACAATTCCAACTTGTTAAGCCGGGTGAAACCAACGTGACAAGACCCCTGATCGACTGGAATTTATGTGTACTGTGCCAGCAGAATACGACGTCACAGGCCCTTGAACAACCATGGCGAGGGAGAGGGCAAGGGGTTGCCAAAGCGATAGGGCAAAGCTATCAGTCATTTGAAAAGAACTTAATGAAATTCCATGAACTTGGAAAAGTTCCGTTAAATGTATGTCCGCAGCAGTTAAACGACGGCTCAGGCATAGCTGCAACCTTGCAGAAAAACAGAGGACAATGGCACAAGAACTGCAGAAACTTGTTTACTGATTTGAAGCTTGACCGCATAGAAAAGCGTGCCTTAGAACTTGCAGATGAAAGTGACGAATCTTGTGTTTACAGTCCAGTTAAACGAAGATCTAGTATTCAGGGTCCTCACTGTAGCGCCTCCGATCAGGAAGAACCCGTCTGCTTTTTCTGTGACCAAAAGGCGGGACCCCCAGGACTACACAATGCTAGTACATTTGGACTTGATAAAACAGTTCGAATGTATGCTACTAAGCTAAGAGACACAAAGCTATTAACAAAATTAGCCCCTGGTGACATGGTCGCATCTACAGCCATATATCACAAAGATTGCTTGACCAATCTCTTCAATAGGTACAGGAGACAAGTGAAATTAGAGGAACGTTCCAAAAGTGTCAAGGGCAGTTCAGATTTACTTTCATGTGATAGTATAGCACTGGCAGAGTTGATATCATACATTGAGGAACAGAGGCTGTCAGCAACTGCTGCAACTGTGCCTGTTTTTCGTCTGGCTGATTTAGTAACAGTGTATAGTGACCGTCTTGAAGAACTTAGCCCAGAATATAAGGGTAATGTTAACTCCACTAGACTCAAAGGACGTCTTCTAGGACACTGTCCATACCTGAAGGCTGCAAAGCAGGGGAGAGATATTTTACTTACTTATGACACAGCAATTGGTGACGCAATTTTGCAGGCTTGTTCTGATAATGATTCAGAAGCAATTCATCTGGCTAAAGCAGCCACAATAGTTCGAAAACAGCTTTTTTAATTTGGACATGCATTTAATGGTTCATTATGTGAGGAAGAAACTGTTCCTAAAACATTGCTTGCACTTGTCAACATGATTCTTGATGGACCTAGTATTAAATCACAGTCAATGAAGGAGAAATCTGCTAACCAGGCAGCAAAAACCATATCATAACTCATAGTCTTCAATAGTGTTAAGAAAACTACAAGACAAAGACAATCGGTAGTGCGACATAACAGTGACCGGGAAGTTCCTATCCCACTCTACCTTGGTCTCAAAATGCATGTTAAGACTAGAAAGCGTGAACTGATTGACTGTCTCCACATGCATGGGTTGTCCATATCCTATGACCGAGTTCTTAGGATATCATCTTCAGTTGCTCATAGTATTATCAAACAATTTGAAAATGATGGAGTTGTATGTCCCCCACAGTTGAAAAACTGTGTTTTCACTACTGGACAAGTTGATAATATTGATCATAACCCCAGTTCTGTGACCTCAGATGAATCATTTCATGGAACAGCCCACTCTTTATGCCAACATCCGACTCAAGACAGTTGTGGAACCTATCGAAATCGACCTGTTTTAAAGGACAATATCACTGAAAAACGAATACCTCCATTGCCATTAAGTTACACAAACATTTTACCTGCTCCTCAAATGCCTAAGGAAATTAAAGCACCAATAATTGCTGGACCCGTGCAACCAAAAACGAATAAGCTACTTGATGATGAGAGGGTTGAGAACAGGTGGCTCCAGAAACTTGTCTGAGTTTTTCTAAAAGAAACTGTTGATAAAGATGATTTTGTGTCTTGGGCAGCATTCCATGCATCACTACAGGATCCAACTAATGCCAAATTGCCAACGCCTATAGCCCTAATGCCAATGTTTAGGGAAGCATCGCATTCTGTTGCCATGATAATGCATTGTATGAAGACCAATCAGGATGCCACACAACTACTTAATCCAGGTCAGGTCCCAGTTCTGACAATGGATCAACCTCTATATGCCAATGGAAATTTTCAAATCTATATGGTGAAGACAAATATGTTGTGATGCTTGGTCCCTTGCATATAGAGATGGCTTCCTTAAAAGTAATTGGGGACTTGCTTGAGGGGAGTGGCTGGACAAATGCACTCACTCAAGCGGATGTTGCAACTTCAGGAACAGCTGATAGTTTTATACATGGATCTCATGTAACAAAGACACGAAGAGCTCATCAGGTAACCATGGCCACACTACATATTCTTCAGAGACAAGCTTATGAGGAGGTTAACACATCAACTGCTGACAGTGCTATCGAC
The DNA here is from genome assembly GCF_036898095.1 of Palaemon carinicauda. Classification (NCBI taxonomy): domain Eukaryota; kingdom Metazoa; phylum Arthropoda; class Malacostraca; order Decapoda; family Palaemonidae; genus Palaemon; species Palaemon carinicauda. The sequence continues at coordinate 53,673,745 of NC_090766.1, read as the reverse complement.
TCTGAGAATGCATACCTTGAATGGTGTGAACAGATGCGTCTTGAACATCCCATGTTTCATTTTTGGAGTATGGTGTTTGATCTAGAACGTACACTGCTGGCATTTGTGAGAGCAATTAGGACGTCTGATTTCGAGTTGTATGTCGAAACTTTAGCCAAACTTGCCCCTTGGTTCTTTGCCATGGATCATGTGCATTATGCAAGATGGCTTCCAGTCCACATTAGAGACATGTCTACTCTCCCGCAAAGATGCCCAGAGGTTTACAATGCTTTCATGCGAGGTGCATTTACTTCCAATAAAACTGGAAATACCTTTTCAGCTATTGGACTGGACCAAGCCCACGAGCAGGTTAATGCCTGTGTAAAGGGAGATGGTGGAGCTATTGGATTAACAGAAAACCCTGGTGCCCTGCGACGATGGATGGTGGCTGGTCCACAGCTCTCACAGATTGTAGCGGAATATGAACTTGAAATGGATTCAACAGATGCTGCAGACACTAGCAGCAAACATCATGATCAGAGCCACACCACACAAAGAACTTTCTTGGAGGATGTGCAAGCTCTTGTTCACACGATGGAGGAACTTGGAAATCCTTTTCTTGATCAAAGCAAGAACTTGTCTACAATTGACACACAAGATATATTGTCCCAATGAGTAGTTGACAGTATTAAAAAAATTGAAATACTTGGGACAGAACAATTCAAAACCTTCATTGAGGAGCGATTAGTGAAAAATGAGACAGCAATAAGTGCACCAATTTCGAGAAATTCATTCCTGCTTTTTAAAAGTAAATCAAAATCTGGTGTGTCTAAGGACAAACAAAAAGTTCTAGAACTTAAGAATGACTGTAGTCTCTTCTCCAGACTCTATATAGCTAGCCAGATGAGGGAAAGTAACCTCGATGATTTTTTCAAACATGAGAACCAGCTATATCCGCAATCAATATCTTCAGGAGGGAAATTGAGGAAAGGGAAAAAGTCTGATCTTGTAGACTGTCTCCAATCTCAAAACAAGGATTTGCACTCAATTCATCCTATTGTTGATGTCGAGTCTTTGACGGAGCAGTTGTTGTACACTTTCTGCCAATTGGAGAAGCTAAGACATTTGGGGAGTATGCTAAGGAGGTGTTCCTACCATATGTGATGTCTGAGTTACAGAAATCTTTTCGAATTGACATAGTTTGGGATGTTTACTTGAAGGACAGCTTAAAACTCTCTACAAGAGAGAGCGGAGGAACTGGTGCTCGCCGACGGGTGTCACAAAATGTCAAGCTTCCAGGAAATTGGAAAAATTTCCTACGTAATGATAACAACAAAGAGGAACTTTTTCAGTTCCTAGCTAACGAGTGTGTTTCAAATGACACTGGAAACAGAGTGATTGTATCCACCTTGAATGAGTCTGTTGTTAGCTCAAGTCTAGATCTGCAAACAGATCGACTTCAGCCATGCACACAAGAGGAAGCAGATTCAAGGATCCTGCTGCATGTCCAGGATGCAGTTTTGTCTGGCTTCAAAACAGTGATGATCAGAACAGTGGACACTGATGTTGTTGTCCTGGCAGTTGCTAGTTTCAGTGACATTTCTAACCTTCAGGAGCTATGGATTGCCTTTGGAACTGGCAAAGACTTTCGGTACATCCCTATTCATGAGATAGTATCTTCAATTTGTCCTCAGAAGGCAAATGGACTGCCATTCTTTCACGCTTTCATGGGATGCGACACAACAGCATATTTTGCAAATTATGGAAAGAAAACAGCTTGGAACACTTGGATTGTATTGCCAGAAATAACAGAGATTTTCATCTTGCTATCGTCTCCATGCATACTTTCAGAAGATGTCATTGGCAAACTGGAGCGGTTCGTAGTTTTTATGTACTGTCGTACTAGTGATGATATCCATGTGAATGCTGCACGAATGAACTTGTTCACAAAATGTTCAAGAAACATTGACAATATTCCTCCGACCAGGGCAGCACTTGAGGAGCATATCAAGAGCTCAGTTTACCAGGCAGGATACATTTGGGGCCAGTGCCTCCAATCTCAACCGCAACTCCCTTGCGCAAATGACTGGGGCTGGAGAAAATCTGAGGATGGATGTTACAAACCTATGTGGACAACTTTACCAGTAGCTGAAAAAGCCTGTCTTGAACTGATTGCTTGTGGTTGCACTAAATCTTGCTCAGGAAACTGCAAATGCTTTAAGACATTCAAGACTAAAAAGGCTTGCACCCAGCTTTGCAAATGTAATGGTAATTGCTTTGAGGTTTAACTGACAAACTTTTGACATTTTGACTTTGATAATCATGAGGAATGCAACCTTGACCTGCTTAAAATGCATCTTTACTTTCATTTTTTGATTGGTTGTATTATAACCAAATGTGACCCTGATATTGATATATGCTTTTACCAGGAGATACTGTATTGAACGTTCAGCTGAAAATGCATTTTTACCTAAATAAACAGCATAAATTAAGAAAGTTTGGTCTATAAAATTTGTTAAGGCAGCCATTTTGGAATCAAATATGGCAGACATAAGGGGATAAGATTTCAAGAAATATTCAAATTTACCACCCACCTTAGAAACACTTGGAAAACCTGGAAATTTTGCATTTCGCATCATTGACCATGGAACACTTTAACCCTATATTGTCAGCAGCAGCCATCTTGAAATCCAATATGGCTAACACAAAATGAAATTTTAAATATGCTAATTGAAAATTCTCAACCCTGAAAACATTGGGGTGACATCTAGAAATTGTTCAATCAATCAGAAAAAAAGATATTCTATGAGATATAATATAATCTGAATTTTGGTGTCGGCCATCTTGGAATCCAACATGGCCGACATTTGGTAAAATTGACAATGGGTCCATTGGATTCCTTGACCCTCAAAACATGGGTGAAGGTGCAGGAATTAACATTCTACCTCCCATAGTTACGGAGTTATAGACTAAAATAAGTAAAAAATTGCGGCCATTTTGAAATTCAATATGGCTGCCACCACGGGATCGAGTTTTTTGTGGTCTATTTTTTTTTTCATGATCCTTAGGTCCTAAAATACTACTGTGGAAAGTTTCATGCTTTCTTCACAAACTGAACGATTTTTCCCTTAGCCGCTCCCCTAGTAGACCATAGTTCCGATTGGCTGCCTTGCTCAAGTCAAATACGTTGTTAATGTTACTAAATGTACTTAATTCATTATTTTAACTTTTCTTTTGCGTGTCCGTCAATTTCGTGTGTTTATCTAGAATAATTCTTATTTTGCTCTTGCTTTCCACATATTCTTAACTTTAAATAGTCATTTCACTCTTCCTGTCGTCATGTTTTGGTAATCGGTTAAGTACTCCGTACGTTTATGGCCTCCTGGGGCGTGTGCTTACAGTAGGCCTTACATGGTGCAATTTCCACGCAGCCCACGGCCGTTCCACGTTTCCCCTATCACTTTTCACCCTCGCTATTTGTCTTTGCTGTTCAACTTCTCCAATTTACAATTTTCACTCTAGAGCCAGCCCTGTGAGAGTTTCAATATGTTTTTGTGAGGTCTTGTTGAACTTCTTTATAATAATAATAATAATAATAATAATAATAATAATAATAATAATAATGATGATGATGATGATGAGGATAATGATGATAATTTTCATTTTAGAGCAAACTATATGAACGTTTAGATACGTTATTATATGGTCTTGTTGAACTTTTTTACAACAACAACAACAACAATAATAATAATAATAATAATAATAATAATAATAATAATAATAATAATACTAGAAATTGAGAAGGCTATGGAATAAGCAGGTAGTAGTGGTACGAATAATCATAGGAGCACTATGGACCATACCTAAGTCACTGGAAAGGAATTTTGAAAGGGTAAGAGCAGATATAGCCCCATGACTTGTGCAGAAGAGCGTGCTACTTGAAACAGCACATATTATGGGAAAAACGATGGATTCCTAAAAAAGTTAGAAGTAAGCCGGAACCCCATAGGATAAACCAGTAGTCTCTTTAGATTGTGATTCACAAAAAATAAAAAAATAAATGTTTAAATCCAAGTCACCGGAGAAGGAAATTAAACGAAAGCAAGTAATGTAATCTTTATTCTCAGGGTTGTGGTGGCCTGGTGGTGGCGTCCTTGCCTGGTGATTGCCAGACTGGGGTTCGAGTACCGCTCAAACTCGTTAGTTCCTTTGGTCGCTGCGACCTCGCCCTCCTTGTGAGCTAAGCATGAATGGGGTGGGTGTTTGGGGGAGCCTATACTGTAGGTGTATCTGCTGAGTCATCAGCAGCCATTGCCTGGCCCTCCTTGGTTTTAGCTTAGGTGGAGAGGGGGCTTGGGCACTGATCATATGTATATATGGTCAGTCTCTATGGCATTGTCCTGCTTGAGAGGGCAATGTCACTGTTTTTGCTCCCTTTAAACTTTTAAACCTTTAAATGGATTCATATATCCACCCTTTAGAATAACAAAATCTCTTCGAACATCCAAACTAGGGCAAGGAAGGAACGAATAAAATTAAACATTAAAAAAGCTGGCAGCAGACAACTTTTTAGTTTTCCACAGTCGTACTTGAATTACAAGAGCATTTTGTTTTCTGCAGACTGTTTACTTTCGTTTTAAAACCAGATTGGTCCTCAATTCATTGACTTTTGTGATAACGTTTTGATTTAGCTCCTTATCACAAGGAGGCCATTGCAACGTCTTACAAAATAAACTGTTATTCTTATATTATCACCTCAATGTTATCTCATGATTTCGATAAAGCATTGAGTTCAAGTTTAATCACAGAGGTGTAGCTTGTTCTCCTTATTATCAGTCGTAATAACAGTTAAAAGAAAAGAAGATCCAAACTAATGCAAATTACTCGTTTCTTAAAGTTTACGGTGATTTCTCATTCTGACAAGAGAAAACTGTATATTTTCCCTTACTTCCACATACTTAAAAATGTCTTTCAACATAAAAGTGAAACTGTACATCTTTCAAGTTCAATCTATGTTAACTAACTGTGCAGGGCAATTTCCTGAAGTTCTAAAAGCCCTAGATAGATTATGCTGTACAATAGAAAGCACACTGAAAAATCTGGTACAGCGTAAAAGGACGCAAATTGAAGCTCAGAAAAGCTTGCAATCTTTTGTGCCATGTAAAGAAATAAGTTATTACCAACCACAGTACATGGAAATTTCAGTGAAAACCAATAAAAAAACTTGGTAATCTCTGGCTTGGCACAAAAATCAATAAGTTAATGTTAAGCAAGGTTAGTAACCTCTGCCACAGCAAGAGACCCTGTACTTTAAGACCAACTACCGCGCAGGGCAATCTCTGAAAGGCCAAGAAGACCCAGAATATTATTATGTACAATAAAAAGATTTGCAACCTCTGGGGTAACACGAAAGCCAAGTGAAGCTGACAACCTCTGGCCTGGTGCAACTTCTAGTGCAATGTAAAATCCTATAATTTAAAACAGACCATTGGGCAGGGCAATTTCCAGGAGGTCCAAAATTCCAAAAGAAATTATTTTGCACAGAAGAAAGCTCGTCATACTCTGTTACAGCATAAAAACCCATAAGGTAATGGTAATTAAGGCTGGAAGCCCATGATGTGACATAAAAACCAGTAATTGACGGCCAACCACTGTGCAAGGCAATTTCAGGAAGATATGAAAGAATCTATGAAATTATTGTGTACCATAGGATGCTTAAAAAGCTCTGGCACGGCAAGAAAACCTGCATGTCAATGTCAAGCAAGGATGGCAGTTTTTGGCGTCGAGGAAAAAAGCATCAAGTTAATGCCTATTACTGCAAGGCAATTTCCGAAAAGTCTGTGAGACCCATAGAAATTATTCTGCACAGAAAAAGCTTATCATCCTCTTGCGCGATGTAAACATCCACATTAACCACATAAGTTAATACTATTCTAATCAAAATAGATTTGACCTCTCATTCAATTCGGTTTCACCCTTGACAATGAAGTCACTAAACAACTCCTGAGAAAAGTCCTAAGAAGAAACGAACCAAGGACCTAGTTAAGCAACAGTTGAGGATAACTGATTCCAGAATCCAGATCTATTAAAAATCTAGCTGAGGACCACTGATCCCAGGGTCCAGAACTATTAAAAATAATAGCTGAGGACGACGGATCCCAGTATCCAGATCTATTAAAAATTCTGGCTAAGGAGGACTGATCCCAGGATCCTAAACTATTAAAAAGCTGGCTGAGGATGACTGATCCCAGTATCCAGAACTATTAAAAATTTGGCTGAGGATGACTGATACCAGGATCCAGAACTATTAAAAATTCTGGCTGAGGACCACTGATCCCAGGATCCAGAACTATTAAAAATCTGCCTGAGGACCACTGATCCCAGGATCCAGAAATATTAAAAATCTGGCTGAGGACAACTGATGCCAGGGTTTAGAACTATTAAAAATCATGGCTGAGGACGACTGATCCCAGGATCCTAAACTATTAAAAAGTTGGTGGAGGATGACTGATCCCAGTATCCAGAACTATTAAAATTCTGGCTGAGGATGACTGATACCAGGATCCAGAACTATTAAAAATTCTGGCTAAGGACCACTGATCCCAGGCTCCAGAAATATTAAAAATCTGGCTGAGGACAACTGATGCCAGTGTTTAGAACTATTAAAAATCATGGCTGAGGACGACTGATCCCAGGATCCAGAGCTATTAAAAAATTCTGGCTGAGGACGACTGATCCCAGGATCCAAAACTATTAAAAAAGCTGGCTGAGAATGACTGATCCCAGGATCCAGAGTTATTAAAAATTCTGGCTGAGGAGGACTGATCACAGGATCCAGAACTATTAAAAATCTGGCTGAGGGTGACTGATCACAGGATCCAGAACTATTAAAAATTCTAGCTGAGGACCACTGATCCCAGGACCTAGATATATGAAAAATCTGGCTAAGGATCACTAATCCCAGGATCCAGAACTATTATTAATCTGGCGGAGGACCACTGATCCCTGGATCCAGAACTATTAAAAATCTGGCTGAGAACGACTGATCCAAGGATCCAGAGTTATTGAAAATTATGGCTGAGGATGACTGATCCCAGGATCCAGAACTATTAAATATTATGGCTGAGGACAACTGATCCCCGTATCCAGAACTATTGAAATTCTGGCAGACAACAAATGATCGCAGGATTCAGTACTATTAAAAATTCAAGCTCAGGACGACTGATCCCAGGATCCAGAACCATTAAAAATCTGGCAGAGGATGACTGATCCTAGGATCCAGAACTATTTAAAATTCTGGCTGAGGACGGCTGATCCCAGGATCCAAAACTATCAAAAATCTGGCTGAGGACGACTGATCCCAGGATCCAGAACTATTAAAAATTCTGGCTGAGGACAACTGATCACAGGAACCACTAAAGATTCTGGCTGAGAACGCCTGATGCCAGGATCCAGAACTATTAAAAATTATGGTTGAGAACAACTGATCCTAGGATCCAAAACTATTAAAAATTGTGGTTGAAGACGACTGATCACAGGATCCAGAACTATTACAAATTCTTGTTGAAAATAAATGATGGCAGCATCCAGAACTATTAAAAATTGTGGCTGAGCACGACTGATCCCAGGATCCAGAACTATTAAAAATCTGGCCGAGGACGACTGACCATAGGATCCATAACTATTAAAAATTCTGGCTGAGAACAACTGATCCCAGAATCCAGAACTATTTCAAATTGTGGCTGAGGATGACTGATCCCAGGATCAAGATCTACTTAAAATACTGGCTGAGGACGACTGATCCTAGGATCCAGAAGTATTAAAAATCTGGCTAAGGATGTTTGATCCCAGGATCCAGAACTGTTAAAAATTCTGGCTGAGGACGACTAATCGCAGGATCCAAAACTATTTGAAATTCTGGCTGAGGATGACTGATACCAGGATCCAGAACTATTTAAAATCATAGTTTAAGTAGACTGATCCCAGGATCAAGATCTATTAGAAATTCTGGCTGCGGACGACTGATACCAGGATCCAGATCGATTTCAAACTCTGGCCGAG
>NC_090766.1:53648205-53658205 GCF_036898095.1 Palaemon carinicauda | reverse complement strand
TCCAATAGTCTACCACAACCAATAATTAAATACGTCTGTTTTTATTTCTATCTGAAGGATGTAGCGTAGGGAAATTTCTTTTCTCAGTTTTGTAGCAGAGTGGAATACGGTTATTTTTCAAGAATTTTCGTTTCCTTATGAAAGATGGTATTGTTTCTCGATGCCAGGATGTCGTTGCTCATATCCATAAATAATGACACTTTTGAGATGTTCAAGGTTTTGAAAAGACACTCTGGCAGTGTTAGGAATGACAAAACTTTTCATACTTGTTTAATTATTGCTATTTTTTCCCCATTGAATACAATTTCTAATCAGTTCTAAGGTAAATCTCAACTTTCAATACATGCCATTCTAAGCAACTGTCTGCGGATTACTCAGATAGTGTTGTTCATTTAAGGTTTAAAGGCCATTCATGAATGGCAGAGGCAAGGGACAGTGACAATGCCCTAGATACTGACCATATATACATATGATCAGTGCTCAAGACACCACTCCATCCAAGCTAGGACCAGGGAGGCCCTGGAAATGGCTGCTGATGACTCAGCAGATAGACCTTTATGCTCCCCTTATCCCAATCCTTAGCTCAAAAGGATGGTGAGGTTGCAGACACTACGAGAAAATATTGGGCTTGAGATTAACTAGAATCCCAGAACGGAGATCGCCAGGCACGGACGCTTCCAATAGACCAAAACGTATCAAAAGATCTGACATTAAGGGATGAGACTATATCTGTCAATTTTAAACTACTGAAATATTATGAATTCTAGCCATAAAGATAGATGATACGCCCGGGGAGGCTATTCAACGCCAAGGTGTAACTTGAGAAAACCCCTCGAGCTGCACACGAAGTTGAAAGAGGTTGGACAGTCGAATGGTTGATTGATTGGTTAATTACAAATATGTCTGGCATGAAAGCTAGAAGGCCAAAAGTGTGTGCAACTTGGGGTAGAAGGGACGTTTCAAGAGCCATTAAGTAACGTTTTTAATGAAACGTTTGAGGTCTAATGATTACTTTGAAAAGACAATAGCGCTTGGTGATAGATATAGATATCACACGAGGTTAGGCTCAAGATAAATATGAAGAAAGACAGAGATGTTGAGAATGGAATTGCAGTGGAATATGAAATATCATTGGAAGGAGAAATTAATGAGGTGGAATCATTTAAATCTATAGGAATCATTGATTTGTAATATAGGATCTTTAGAACTTGAGTTTAATTTAAGATTGAAAAAAGCATCTCTGTCTTCTATTTATTTCGAGCCCAACCTCCTGTGATATTTCATGCATTCTGGTCAGCAAGCGTTGCAAATCCTGTGGCGTTCTGCTCATAAAAACAGCCTCTTCAGCATACTCTAGGTCTACTAAGTTCCTATTACCAATCCAGTCCAGTCCTTCTCCACTATCTCCGACTGTTCTATGCATTACAAAATCCATGAGGAGGGTAAACAACATAGGTGACAACACATTCCCTTGAATTACTCCACTGTTCGCTGGAAATTCATTTGATAGGACTCCATTAACATCAATTTTGAACTTGCTATGCTCATGAACACACTTAATCAAATTCACATATTCAAGAGGACTCTCCGCAAAATTGGCTGGTGCACAGTATCAAAGGCTTTTCATAGTCAACAAATGCCATCAAAATTGGATTTCGATATTCTACGCATTGCTGTACAACATGTCTCAAAATGAAAATTTGGCCAGTACAACCTCTGCTTTTCTAAATCCTGCTTGCTCATCTCTCAGCTTTTCATTAATCTTTCACTCCAGTCTCTTTAGAATAAGCATACTATATATTTTCATAGCAACTGACGTGTGATGCCTCTGTAATTATTAAATCAGTCAGGTCTCCTTTTTTTTGCCATTTTCACTACCACTCCTAGCTCCCATTCATCAGGTTTTGCCTCTCTGTGTTACATTCTACAAAATAATCTCACGAGTATTCTAGGGGTCACTTCATTTTCAGCCACTATCATCTCGGCAGTTATTCCATCGTATCCAGGGACTTTCCATCTCTTGAGTTTTTAAATGATAGCTTCGACTACAAAAACATGAAATTCATTTCAGGGGCAATCAAGGTCTTCATCAGCTTCAGGTATATCAATCAAATTATTCTTTTCGTATCTCTTATTCATAACCTCACTACGTTGTCTATCTTCATCTTTGTTGTTAAATAGACCCATCTCTCTTTTTGATGGGCATATGCTTCTTCTTTGCCCCAGTAGAGATTTCATTGGTAATTCTATGAGCGAATCTTACACCATAGCCAGATATGAATTCATAGCTTTGTCGGCCTCATCTGCTTTAGTGTCTAAATATTCTATCCAGTCATTTCTAGCTTTTCTATTAACATCACTTTCAATACTGGAAAACTTAGCATTCTCTACCTTGTAATTTTCATTAATTCCTCGAAAACTTTCAACAATAAATTTCTGTCTTTGTCTCCTTTTTATAGTATCACACGTATCATTTGATATTCATCGACTTTCTCCTTGTAACTGCACTACCAACTGACTGATATATGTCAATATCACACCCCTCCATCTCTTAGAGTCTCTAAGACTGCAGATCAATTCCTACATTCAATTGCAAATGTTCTCTGCATTCTTCAAGTAGATTATTTGTATCAAACCTAGGTATTCTATCTACCTTTCTGTTGGGTGATCTGCACCTCTATAGATTCTCACATTTCTGAGAGCCCTCCTTCTTTCTTTATTGTGGCAATGAGATCTATTTGATTTTTGTAATTGCCACATGGTGAAATCCATGTATATTTGTGGATGCACTTGTGCTGGAAAAGTGTACCCCCAATGACAAGATTGTTAGCTGAACCGAAACTTATGAAATGTGCTCCATTTTCATTTGTAACTTCACCAAGACCCTCGACACCAATTACATTCTCTAACCCTTGATTACTTTTCCAACTTTAGTATTGAAGTCGCCAATCAAAATTTTTTATACCTCTATCTGGGATCTCATCAATTACACTCTGCAGTTCTTCATAGTATTATCTTTCCTTTCTTCATGGGAATCATTTGTTGGTGCATATATATATATATATATATATATATATATATATATATATATATATATATATATATATATATAGATATATACATATATACATATATATATATATATATATATATATATATATATATATATATATTTATATATATAATGTGTGTTTAAAGTTTTGATATGATATTGCCAGCCTATTTCGTTCACCACCCTGGTTGTGAGCAGCCCCAGTGAATTAACTACTTGCTGCCTAATTCCCTGCTTAGATCAACGGGTTAATAGAAAAAAAAATAGTTGCCTGCTCGCTCTGAAATCGAAACTGGGACCTGTGAATAGTCACAGTGAATTACCCGACTGCTACCTATTTCCCTTCTTGGGTCAACAGTTTAATGGAACTATTAGAAATAAAAAAAAGAGGTTGCTTACTCGCTCTGGAATCGAATCCGTGGCCATTCAATTTGGAAAATAACGATCTAACAAATGTTAACTGCTATTCAATCTGATATACCTAACCCATGAAAGTATGCAAACTAAGTAATCCGTCCTGTATATGATCCTATCGATGCATTAATAAAAGAGTATATATATGGATGTATGTTTGGGTCCTCTTCGAGAACCATATCTACATTCGTTATCGAAACCGGGGACAGAGACAGAGACTTCGGCGATCTCTTCCGATAACCGTCCTAGATAAATGAGAATGAATGACAGTCTGCGAATGTTTCCGCGGATACAAGATAGAGAGGAAAATCTTGAGACCTCTATTTGGTAACACTGGTTTGGTCACGAGATGACAGATGAAAATTATGATCTATGAGAAGGAATTATGTATTTGCATTCATACACACACCCTGTGTGTTTGTGTATATATATAATATTCATTATATATATATAAATATATATACATACATATATATGTATATATATAATACATAATATATATATATATATATATATATATTTATCTATTTATTTATATATACATATATATACATATATAAATATTATATATATATATATATATATATATATATATATATATATATATATATATATATATAAATATATATATATTTATATATACTATATATATAATATATATATATATATATATATATATATATATATATTGTCCTCATCATTATCATTATTAATAGCTAAGCTACAACCCTAATTGGAAAAGAAAAATACTACAAGCCCAGTCTCTGTGATGAAAGAAAATAAGGAAATAAATAAAGTATATATAAAAAGTAATGAATAAAGAGTATAAAATATCTTAAGATGGGTAACAACGTTAAAATAGATCTTTCATATCCAAACAACGAAGAGAGAATCATGGCAACCTGTTCAACATAAAAACATTTGCTGCAAGTTGGAACTTTTGAAGTTCCCGCGATTGAACTGCCTGATTACGTACATTCCACAATCTGGTCACAGTTAGAATAAAACGTCTAGAATGCTGTGTAGATTGAGCCTTATCATAAAAAAACACGACTTAAAATTAACTGCATACCTATAGTTAATTCTTTTTCGTGAGGCAGATTTGCACCGACTCGCAGGGGTGCCCTTTTAGCTCGGAAAAGTTTCCTGATCGCTGATTGGTTGGGCAAGATAATTTAACCAATCAGGTATCAGGAAACTTTTCCGAGTAAAAGGGCACCGCTGCGAGTCTCTGCAAATGCCCCTCATTAAAAAAAAATCGAGTATAGTACTAGGTACAGGATTGTAGTCTGGTTAGATCAAAATACAAAGGATGGTCAGATATGTAATGATTTGTAACTCAAAAATGTCATTGTATTGTAGAACAAGGGTTACTGGCGATTTCTCGCAGTTCATTCTGCTTCGCCAGGCGTACGTATTGCATGATATAATTTAGCCTTGAAAATTCTAGAGTCCATCATGAACTTTCGAGTAAACATCTATGGCGCATATAAGAGAATGTGTGACATGTTAGGAGGAGAGACTATTTTCAGCCGTCGTTAGGATAAGGCTCCTTTTGTGGAGACAATTAGTGGCACCTCTGATAATACTGAATTTGGTAATATTTCGGTAGAGTCCCACCCAGCCATTACCGCTTTCCGATACATAGGAGCTTGATGTTTTTCTTTTTTTTCGCGAGTGAAACGAGTGCAAGGTGGAGCAAAAACCATTAAGGACACTATTGAAATATTACCTAAATCCATTGGTTTTTGCTGCGTCGTGTGCTCGCTTCGCTCGCGAAAAAAGAAAAACATCAAGCTCCTATGTTCTGGCAAGTGGTAATGGCTGGGTGGGACTCTACCGAAATATTATCCTGAATTTTATAATTCATTTACAACGCTACAAAGAAAATCATCCAAGGAGATCTTGGAAGACTGAATATCATCAGAAGCTGGGTTCCTGATTATCATTTACATTTGAAACTACATCCTGGAAAATCCTTCAAAATCTGGCACTGAGTTTCGTCATCATCTGAATGTCACTTCATAGAGATTTATTTAATCTAAGGCCTGTATAACATTACTAAGAATTTCTATAAATTATCATCAATAGGTGAATTGAGTATTTTGAGAATCTTGTAAAATATTGCATATACTTAATACAGTTACTGTTATGTTTGCCAGCAATTATTACAGTTTTGCCATAATTCATACTAAATCAATTATTAAGGGCATAAGGCAGTGAAGCAGATTTTAAATAATCCACGTTTTGATATAGCTGACCATAACACATGCATAAACAAGTAACTTAACATTGGGGCCAGAGATTACTATAAAGTTCAAGAATAAAAAAATCTAATAGAATGTAAGTTTTTCCAATAAATTAGGAAGAGGTTTAGTAGATAAAAATCAGACAGGAGAATAATACTCGGAACAGGGTAGAATGAAAGAATTAAAAAACTTCTTCATGTCAGACTGATCACTTTTTCAATGAGCCAATTTTTTTTTGTGTAATTGAAGAAGAAACAGAGCGAAAGTGTTTCTCAAAAGTAAATTTGCAATAAAAAATCACACCTAAAATCTTAAAGGAGTTTTTTTTATAAATAAAAAAAACATTATCAATGCATAGATCTGGATGTTCAGGAGCCCCATGTCTTCGACCTACTTACAATAATATTTTGAGTTTTGTTAGGATTCAGCTTCATGCCCCATAATTTCCACCATGCACTAATTTAGCTAGATCTATATTAAGGGATTCAAACACCACAGATGTACATTCAAGAGATGGAATTGAGGCAAAGAGAGTAGCATCATCTGCATATGCAACGAGCTTGTTTTCTAGGCCAAACCACGTGTCATGTGTATATATTATAAAAAGTAATAAGCCAAGGTGGGGTCAGGGATTGGGTCGTTCATATGAAGAGAATAAGAAGAATTTTTGGAAAGAAGTGAAGAGAGTAAGGAAGGCTGGTTCAAGAATTGAAGAGACAGTGAAAGATGGAAATGGAAGGTTGTTAAAAGGAGAGGAGGCAAGGAAAAGGTGGGCGGAATATTTTGAAAGTTTACTGAATGTTGAGGATAATAGGGAGGCAGATATAATTGCTGTTGCAGGTGTTGAGGTGCCGGTGATGGGAGATGAGAATAAGAGAGAGATTACAATAGAGGAAGTGAGGAGAGCACTAGATGAAACGATAGTAGGAAAAGCATCTGGTATGGATGGTGTGAGAGCTGAGATGTTGAAGGAAGGGGGTGTGACTGTACTTGAATGGTTGGTGAGATTGTTTAATATGTGTTTTCTTTTTTTTTTTTTTTTGTCAATGGTACCAGTAGATTGGGTTTGTGCGTGTATTGTACCACTATATAAGGGTAAGGGAGATGTGCATGAGTGTTGTAATTCAAGGAGTATTAGTTTGTTGAGTGTAGTTGGGAAAGTGTATGGTAGAGTACTGATTAATAGGATTAAGGATAAAACAGAGAATGCAATCTTAGAAGTACAGGGTAGTTTTAGAGGAGGTAGGGGTTGTATGAATCAGATTTTTACAGTTAGGCAGATATGCGAGAAATATTTAGCAAAAGGTAAGGAGGTGTATGTTGCATTTACGGATCTGGAGAAAGCGCATGATAGAGATGATAGGGAAGCAATTTGGAATCTGATGAGGCTATATGGAGTTGGTGGAAGGTTTTTGCAAGCAGTGAAAAGTTTCTACAAAGGTAGTAAAGCATGTGTTAGGATAGGAAATGAATTGAGCATTTGGTGAGAGTGGGTCTGAGACAGGGATGTGTGATGTCACCGTGGTTGTTCAACTTGTATGTTGATGGAGTGGTGAGAGAGGTGAATGCTCGAGTGCTTGGACGAGGATTGAAACTGGTAGACGAGAATGACCATGAATGGGAGGTAAATCAGTTGTTGTTTGCGGATGATACTGTACTGGTTGCAGACGAGGAAGAGAAGCTTGGACGATTAGTGACAGAATTTGGAAGGGTGTGTGTGTGAGAGAAGGAAGTTGAGAGTTAATGTGGGTAAGAGTAAGGTTATGAAATGTTCGGGAAGGGAAGGCGGTGCAAGGTTGAATGTCATGTTGAATGGAGAGTTACTTGAGGAGGTGGATCAGTTTAAGTATTTGGGGTCTGTTGTTGCAGCAAATGGTGGAGTGGAAGCAGATGTACGTCAGAGAGTGAATGAAGGATGCAAAGTGTTGGGGGCAGTTAAGGGAGTAGTAAAAAATAGAGGGTTGGGCATGAATGTAAAGAAAGTTCTGTATGAGAAAGTGATTGTACCAACTGTGATGTATGGATCGGAGTTGTGGGGAATGAAAGTGACGGAGAGACAGAAATTGAATGTGTTTGAGATGAAGTGTCTAAGGAGTATGGCTGGTGTATCTCGAATAGATAGGGTTAGGAACGAAGTAGTAAGGGTGAGAACGGGTGTAAGAAATGAGTTAGCAGCTAGAGTGGATATGAATGTGTTGAGGTGGTTTGGCCATGTTGAGAGTGGAAAATGGTTGTCTGCTAAAGAAGGTGATGAATGCAAGAGTTGATGGGAGAAGTACAAGAGGAAGGCCAAGGTTTGGGTGGATGGATGGAGTGAAGAAAGCTCTGGGTGATAGGAGGATAGATGTGAGAGAGGCAAGAGAGCGTGCTAGAAATAGGAATGAATGGCGAGCGATTGTGACGCAGTTCCGGTAGGCCCTGCTGTTTCCTCCGGTGCCTTGGATGACCTCGGAGGTAGCAGCAGAAGGGGATTCAGCATTATGAAGCTTCATCTGTGGTGGATGGCGGGGGAGGGGGGCCTGTGTCACCCTAGCAGTGTCGGCAGAACTCGGTTGGGTCCCTTGTCAGGCTGGGAGGAACGTAGAGAGGAGAGGTCCCCTTTTTTGTTTCATTTATTTGTGGTCGGATACCCCCCAAAATTGGGGGAAGTGCCTTGGTATATGTATGTAATAAGCCAAGAACACTACCCTCATGAACACCAGATATTAAATTCCTATACTCAATATGGTGCCCATCGACAACAACACTTTGCAATCTATTACTTAAGAATTCAATGATGAGGCTAAGAAAAATCTTACCTACTCCCAACTGTTTGAGTTTGAAAACAATGGCCTCATGATTAACATGGTCAATGGCAGTACTAAAATCAAAGTTAATTACATGAACTACCTGACTGCAATCAAGGGATTTCTGTACAACATTGGAAAATGTAAGAAGGGCATCACATGCTCCAAGCCCTTTGCAAAAGCCAAATTGCGAACTACGGAACAGATGGTTACCTTCAGCAAACCTATTTAGACGCTTTGCCAAAAGACTTTCAAAAACTTTAAATAACATAGGAGTTATGGAAACTTGGCAGTAATAAGTAGCCTGGAGCTACCATAAACACTTACTTAGTGGAGTAACATTACCAACACTCCAACAATTGCAAAAAGAACCTCTTCTTGCTAACTTGCGAAAGATAACAGGCAAATTGGAGCTAAGAAATAAGTGGTCTTTAAAAAAATGGAAAATGCCATTTGGGTCTACACATCTATAAGCATCAAGGTACATAGAGTGTTTTAATTTCACAGGACCGAAAAACTAAACTGGTTAGTTTAGCCTCAGGAAAACAGGAATGAGGAAGATTGAGTTTCCTATTATTCTGCTTACTGTCAAACCTAGATATATGTCTACTTTAGGCTCCAGAGCCTTTAAATATGTGGCCCCGAGACTATATAATAAGCTCCCACGAAACATTCGAATGATTGCAGACATTAAGGCTTTCAAGAGGAAACTGAAGACTTTCTTATTTCATGAGTCTTTTGACAGTGACGATTTAACAGTAAATGAACAATATGTGATATGAAATATTAAATACTCTGAACGAACAAGGTAAAACGACAGTGGAGGTCCTGTAGAGAATGGGATTCCCCTGCTGTATGGGACCGGAAAAGAAGCCATCAAAGTAGGTAAGTAAACACATCCGCCAAAACTTAGCCATTGGGTGTAAATAAAAGTGGAATGTTAAGTCTACATCAGATAGCGCAAATTCAAGGGTAGCCCATCATTTGCGTTCCTGGGTTGTACCAGAAAGGGTTTCTTTTATGGTTAAATTGTTTTCCTTTTTTGTTGAAGCATGCACTCTCTGAACAACACCTCTTAGCTGAGTATAGTTATTCCAACTCAAATCTGATCTGTTACACTTCCAAAGATTATGGGCCTCCTGCTTCTCCAAATAAGCACATCTTCAACCATCAATGAACCAGGGTTTGTCTTTCACTCGGTATTTTCACAAATAAGAAAGGATGAACATATAAATTATTTCAACCAGATTCTTATTCAGGAAAACAACAGGTTCAATACTTTTATACCATTGCGACCAATTCGAATGAAAAAGATCACTCAAAATTCCATTCCAGCTTGCTTGAGATTGTATATATATATATATATATATATATATATATATATATATATATATATATATATATATATATATATATATCTTATATGAGTATAACACATCAGGGACACATCCCACCCTCCCCGTTATCCTCTACTGCTGCTACATTGGTGACCGCTGAGG
>NC_090766.1:53628205-53640705 GCF_036898095.1 Palaemon carinicauda | reverse complement strand
ACTTGCTGATTACTATCAATCAATGCTAGAGTTGAAAGCGGAGCTGAAAATGGCTCAGGAGAAAAATGATGTCCAAAATCAGATGGAATCAGCACTTGTGAGAGAGAAGGAAGCTCTGAAACAAGAGCTTGAAGATAAAGTGACTTTGGATGAAGAAAACACAATGAAAATAGTTCAGTTGAATGAGGAACTGGAAAAGGCCAAAAAGGAAATCGAGGCATGTGACGAGCTGAAATCGATCCTTCTGGCAGAGAATGAAGATCTCAAAAAATCCAATGAGGAACGAAGCTTCCTTATTGAAGAATTGGCTCTAGAGAAAATCAAACTAGAAAAAGAGCTGATGGAGGATCGTGTTAATGATCAGAAAAGAAGCCAAGGACACCAAAGTCTAGTAGAAGAGCTGCAGGGGGAGATTTCTAAAGCTCTAGTACAAAATCATGAGCTAAAGGAGGCAGTGTTCACAATAACAAAGAAGAACGAAGGTCTTCGAGAACAACTGCAGAACAAAGTTAAACGAGAAAAGAATTTGAACGGTAAGATTGTTCGAATGACCAACATAGAAGATCAAATGAAGAAAGAATTGTCCGCAGCGAAGGATGTCATCTCTTCACTGTTGAAGGAACTTCAGAAGAGAGATTTGGAAAACGTTATAAAAGAAGGAATGGGTGACGTTGAAAGGTGTGAAACTGCAGCTGAAGATGACAAGAAAGTAGTCGTTGTGAAGGAAGAAAAACAAGAAGGAGAAGACGGACAAACAAGAAAACTTTTGATCATGAAACCAAAGAAGAAACTAAAACGCAACAAGGTCTCTTACTCTTGGGCCCCCCTTGGATCCAAAGTCCCGGTTTTGGAAAAAGGCGAAAATAAGGTTCATAACGAACGAACTCAGGAGGAAAAAATCCAAAATAATTAAGAAGTCAGAACAAAACTAATAAAAAATAAAAAAAGCAAAAAAAAAATATAAAATAAAAAACCAAAAAAAAATAAAAAACCAAAAAAAATTTAGAAATTAAAAACAAAAAGAAATTTGTTATATTTTTTATTTTTTTTGAAGGTAATGTTATTTTATTTTTATTTTGTGAAAGGAATATATTCTTATGTTATTTTGTGAAAGGAAAACTATTTTTTATTTCATAGCGACGTCGCTTATTTCATAAAAGGATTATACCGGTATTATTATTTTTGAAAAAGGAATATTATTTTTTATTTTTTTTTTTTTTAGGTTTAAGGAAGCCAGGCTTAACTGCCTAGGCTAATGATGCTTGGCTTAACTGCTTAGCATAATGATGCTTGTCTGAACTGCCTGGCATATTTTTTTTTTTTTTTTTTTTAGGTTTAAGGATGTCAGGCTTAAGGCTTAACTGTCTAGGCTAATGATGCTTGTCTAAACTACCTGGCATATATTTTTTTTTTTTTTTTGAGGTTTAAGGATGCCAGGCTTAACTGCCTAGGCTAATGATGCTTGTCTTAACTGCCTGGCATATCATTATTATTTTTTTTTTTAGGTTTAAGGATGCCAGGCTTAACTGCCTAGCCTAAAAATGCTTGTCTTAACAGCCTGGCATATAATTTTTTTTTTATTAGGTTTAAGGATGCTAGGCTTAACTGGCTAGTCTGATGATGCTTGGCTTACCTGCCTGGCATAATGATGCTTGGCTTAACTGCCTGTCCTAATGATGCTTGGCTTAAATGGCTGTTCTAATGATGCTTGGCTTAACTGCCTGGCCTAATAATGCTTGGCATAACTGCCTATCCTAATGATGCTTGGCTTAACTGCCTGGCCTAATGATGCTTGGCTTAACTGCCTGGCCTAATAATACTTGGCATAACTGCCTATCCTAATGATGCTTGGCTTAACTGCCTGGACTAATGATGCTTGGCTTAACTGCCTGGCCTAATAATGCTTGGCATAACTGCCTATCCTAATGATGCTTCGCTTAACTGCCTGGTCTAATGATGCTTGGCTTAACTGCCTGGCCTAATGATACTTGGCTTAACTGCCTGGCCTAATGATGCTTGGCTTAACTGCCCGGCCTAATAATGCTTGATTTAACTGCCTGGCATAATGATGCTTGGTTTAACTGCAAGGCCTATTGATGCTTGGCTTAACTGCTTCGCCTAATAATGTTTGGCTTAACTGCCTATCCTAATGATGCTTGGCTTAACTGCAGGGCCTAATGATGCTTGGCTTAACTGCCTAGCTTGATGATGCTTGGCTTAACTGCCTAGCCTAGTGATTTTTAGCTTAACTGCCTGGCCTAGTGATTTTTGGCTTAACTGCCTTGCCGAATAATGCTTGGCTTAACTGCCTGGCAAAATTATGCTTGGCTTAACTGAAAGGCCTAATGATACTTGGCTTAACTGAAAGGCCTAATGATGCTTGGCTTAACTGCAGGGCCTAATGATGCTTGGCTTAACTGCCTAGCTTAGTGATGCTTGGCTTAAATGCCTAGATTAGTGATTTTTGGCTTAACTGCCTGGCCTAATAATGCTTGGCTTAACTGCCTGGCAAGATGGTGCTTGGCTTAACTGAAAGGTCTAATGATGCTTGGCTAATTTGCGGCCTGATGATGCTTGACTTAACTGCCTGGCCTAATGATACTTGGCTTAACTCCCTAGCCTAATGATTTTTGGCTTAACTGCCTGGCCTAGTGATTTTTGTCTTAACTGCCTGGCCTAGGGATTTTTGGCTTAACTGCCTGGCAAAATGGTGCTTGGCTTAACTGAAAGGCCTAATGATGCTTGGCTTATCTGCCTGGCCTGATGATGCTTGACTTAACTGCCTGGCCTAATGATGCTTGGCTTAACTGCCTAGCCTAATGATTTTTGGCTTAACTGCCTGGCCTAGTGATATTTGGCTTAACTGCTTGGCCTAGTGATTTTTGGCTTAACTGCCTGGCCTAGTGATTTTTGGCTCAACTGCCTGGCCTAATGATGCTTGGCTTAACTGCCTGACCTAAAGATGCTTGGCTTAACTGCCTGACCTAATGATGCTTGCCTTAACTGCCTGGTCTAATGATGCTTGGCTTAACTGCCTGGCCTAATGGTGCTTGGCTTAACTGCCTTGGCTAAGGATGTTTGGCTCAAATGACAGGGCTAAGGATGTTTGGCTTAACTACTTTGTCTGAGGGTGTATGGCTTATCTGCCTGGCCTAAGGATGTTTAGCTGACCTGCCTTATCTAAGAAGGTTTGGCTTAACTACCTGGTCTATGTGTGGTTGAACTGTCCGGAAAAAAACCGAAATGCTTAACTGGCTGGCCTAAAAAGAAGGGCCTAGGTGACTGGACTAAAAATGTTTGGCTTGAATGCCTGGACTAGGGATGTTTGGCTTACCTGATTTGTATAGGCGTGCGAGGCTTAACTGCCTGGGCTAAGGTTGTATGGCTTAAATGCCTTGCCTTAGGAAGTATGGCTTAGAGGCCATGCCTAAAGAAGTATTGTGTAACTGCCTCAGCTAAGGATGTTTGGCTTAACTGACTGGCCTAAGAATGTTTGGCTTAACTACCTGGCCTAAGGAGGAACGGCTTCACTACCTGGCATAGGGATGCTTGTCTTGACTGCCTGGCCTTATAATACTTGTGTTAACTGTATTGCATAAAAATACTTGGCTTGGATACCTGGCATAAAGAAGCTTGCCTTAAATGCCTGGCATAAGGATGCTTAGCTTAAATACCTGGCACAATTATGCTTGCCTTTGCAGAGCCGAATGATGTTTGGCTTAACTGCAGAGCCTAATAATGAATGGCTTAAATGCCTGGCCTAATGATAAATGACTTAAATGCCTAGCCTTATAATGAATGGCTTAAATATCTGGTCTTAGGATGAAAGGCTTAAATGTCTAGCCTTGTAATGAATGGCTTAAATGCCTGCCCTTAGGATGAATGGCTTAAATGCTTGGCCATAAGATGAATGGCTTAAATGTCTGGCCTTAGGATGAATGGCTAAAATGCCTAGCCTTATAATGAATGGCTTAAATGCCTAGGCTCACAATGAATGGCTTAAATGCCTGGCCTTAGGATGAATGATTTAAAAGCCTGGCCTTATGATGAAAGGCTTAAATGTCTGGCCTTAGGATGAATGGCTAAAATGCCTAGCCTTATAATGAATGCTTATAATGAATGGCTTAAATG
Organism: Palaemon carinicauda; assembly: GCF_036898095.1. Classification (NCBI taxonomy): domain Eukaryota; kingdom Metazoa; phylum Arthropoda; class Malacostraca; order Decapoda; family Palaemonidae; genus Palaemon; species Palaemon carinicauda. The sequence goes on along the minus strand of NC_090766.1, from coordinate 53,636,574 downwards.
CCTAGGCTCACAATGAATGGCTTAAATGCCTGGCCTTAGGATGAATGATTTAAAAGCCTGGCCTTAGGATGAAAGGTTTAAATGCCTGGCCTTAGGATGAATGATTTAAAAGCCTGGCCTTAGGATGAGAGGCTTAAATGTCTGGCCTTACGATGAAAGGCTTAAATGCTTAGTCTTATATTGAACGGCTTAAATGCCTGGCCTTAGGAGGAATGCAATAAATTCCTGGCCTTATAATTAATGGCCTGAAAGCCTGGCCCTGTAATGAATGGCTTAAATGCCTGGCCTTATTGTGAATAGCATAAAAGCCTGGCCTTAGGACTAATGGTTTAAATGCCTGTCTTTATAATGATTGACTTGAATGATTGGCCTTAGTATGAATGGCTTAAATGCCTAGCCTTATAATGAAATGCTTAGATGCCTGGCTTTAGGATGAAAGGCTTTAATGCCTAGCCTTAAAATGTTTGCCTTAAAGGCCTGGCCTTATGATGAATGATTTAAAAGCCTGGCCTTAGGATGAAAGGCTTAAATGCCTAGCCTTATAATGAATGGCTTAAATGTCTTACCTTAGGATGAATGATTTAAAAGCCTGGCCTTAGGATGAAAGGCTTAAATGCCTAGCCTTATAATGAATGGCTTAAATGCCTCGCCTTACGATGAATGATTTAAAAGCCTGGCCTTAGGATGAAAGGCTTAAATGCCTAGCCTTATAATGAATGGCTTAAATGCCTCGCCTTAGGATGAATGATTTAAAAGCCTGATGAGTGGCTTAAATGACTAGGCTTATAATGAATGGCTTAAATGTCTTGCCTTAGGATGAATGATTTAAAAGCCTGGCCTTAGGATGAAAGGCTTAAATGCCTAGACTTATAATGAATGGCTTAAATGTCTTGCCTTAGGATGAATGATTTAAAAGCCTGGCCTTAAGATGAAAGGCTTAAATGCCTAGACTTATAATGAATGGCTTAAATGTCTTGCCTTAGGATGAATGATTTAAAAGCCTGGCCTTAGGATGAAAGGCTTAAATGCCCAGCCTTATAATGAATGGCTTAAATGTCTTGCCTTAGGATGAATGATTTAAAAGCCTGGCCTTAGGATGAGTGGCTTAAATGCCTAGGCTTATAATGAATGGCTTAAATGTCTTGCCTTAGGATGAATGACTTAAAAGCCTGGCCTTAGGATGAAAGGCTTAAATGCCTAGCCTTATAATGAATGGCTTAAATGTCTGGCCTTAGGATGAATGATTTAAAAGCCTGGCCTTATGATGAAAGGCTTAAATGCCTAGCCTTATAATGAATGGCTTAAATGTCTGGCCTTAGGATGAATGATTTAAAAGCCTGGCCTTAGGATGAAATGCTTAAATGCCTAGCCTTATAATGAATGGCTTAAATGTCTGGCCTTAGGATGAATGATTTAAAAGCCTGGCCTTAGGATGAGTGGATTAAATGCCTAGGCTTATAATGAATGGCCTAAAAGCCCTGCTTTAGGATGAATGGCCTAAATAGCTGGCCCTATAATGAATGGCTTAAATGCCGGGCCTTATATTGAGGCTTAAATGCCTTGCCTAAGGATGCTTGGCTTTAGGAAAGGGTCGTGGGAACCAAGCCAGCAAATATAGAAGTTGGCAAAACCCACCTGATGAGCCCTTTGGTCTGGGCGAAACCCTCAAGTATGCCACAGTTGAAGTAATAGTGGTAGTAGTATGTATGAATGGAATCAATATGTATGTATGAATGTTTATACATACATACATACATACATACACACACACACACACACACACACACACATATATATATATATATATATATATATATATATATATATATGTGTGTGTGTGTGTATAACCACGAAAAGATAGATGTAAATACTGGATCGAAGTTAGTCTTATCAGCGACATAATGTGACTCACAAAGTACTAACTTCACTCAAGTCTTTTAATTTGTCCTTTAATGACTAAGATGCATAATTTATGCTCATCATTAGTCAGCTATCGTTATTTTTACGTACACACAAACACACACACACATGTCTCAATCCTTCGTCTTCTATTCCTTTCAGTGATTCTTTTGCAATTACTAAGAACCCATTCTTATATTCCTAATGTCCATCTAATATTTGTCCTTCTCATCATCATATGATCTACCCATGTCCATTTCTTTTTCTTGCGTTAAAATACCCTCTACTTTAGTTTACTCTCATGTGTATGTGTATACTCTCTATATATATATATATATATATATATATATATATATATATATATATATATATATATATACACACACACATATATATATATATATATACATATATATATATATATATATATATATATATATATATATACATACACACGATAGCTTGACCCGGACTAGTCAATATCGCCCTTACAAAGTTGGTTATAAGAAATCAGAGTGAAGTATCCCACCATCACCAATATGCAGTAGCCACCGTGGTGATGAATATGGACATGTCTGAGGCTTTTGTCATGCAGTTGACTATAAATGGCTGTATTTGTTGTGGTTGGTAATATAATATATCCAGTATATATATATATATATATATATATATATATATATATATATATATATATACATATATATATATATATATATATATATACATATATATATATATATATATATATATATATATATATATATATATATATATAATACCCTCTACTTTAGTTTACTCTCGTGTATATATATATATAAATATATATATATATATATATATATATATATATATATATATATATATATATATATATACACGAGAGTAAACTAAAGTAGAGGGTATTCTGACACAAGAAAAAGAAATGGACATGGGTAGGTCATATCATGATGAGGACAAATAATAGATGGACATTAGGAATATAAGAATGGGTTCTTAGTAATTGCGAAAGAATCACTGAAAGGAATAGAAGACGAAGGATTGACGAAATATGAAAACATGCAGGTATAGATTGACATAGAATGACCATAAACAGACGAGAATGGAGACATGTCTGAAGCCTTTATCATGAAATGAACTAGTAACAGCTGATGATGATGATGATATATATATATATATATATATATATATATATATATATATATATATATATATATATATATATATATATATATATATATAAGCTTAATAAACGTCAAAATAATTGAAAATAATAATGATGATAATAATAATAATAATAAATATAATAATAATAATGGAATGAATTTTAATTTTCATATGAACAAAAAAAATAAAAAAAATATATCTTTCGATAGAGAAAAAGGAAAGTAAATAAAAATATAAATTAGTAATTTTTTTTCAGTTCTTTAATCTTTATTTTTTCAGAGACTAAAACAAAATGGCGGAACTCGATACGAGATTGTTATATTAATTTGATCTTTTTTTTTATATATTTTCAAATATTTCCTCCGGGGAGAAAAACGCAAGTCTTCTACTGGAGCAGATAGAAATCTTCGGTGAAGACTTGCAGAAGAATCTTCTCCGAGCCAACGATGTCTTCAGAGGGCTTCACACCATCCCGTTCTCATCCGAGTCTTAATTCATACCTCATAAGAATTTTAACTTTTTCTTATAAACACAATTCTATCTATCTATCTCTATCTATCTATCTATCTATCTATCTTTCTATATATTTCTTTCGGGGAAAAGACATTACTAAAAGAATATTCAATGGCGGAATAAGATTCGTGTTTTGGGGAAAAAAATGAGAATATAGACAAACTTATGTCTTCAAGAGCAGAAAGTTAGTTTCGGTGAAGACCGAATGAAGATTTTTCCCAAAGCGAACGAAGACGTCTTCAAAGTCTCGCTCTCATTCAAATTATAATCGGAATCAGTTTCAGGAGACTATCTCGAAGCCAACGAAGACGTCTCCAGTCTTCAAAATTCCTTCAATCTCGGAGTTGATATTTCTGCGAGGACCTACCTCGATTTCTTCAAATTATACCTGATCAAAGTCAAGTGATCTGCATTCTGAGTTTTACAACGAAGATGTTCACAAACAACGCATTGAGAGCTATCAGCGAGTACGGGAAGAAATATCTACTTGGAGGTCCCTCTTCCGAAGACGGGTTTCAGGACCAGCAACCCCGGTTGATGGAACTGGAAGGACTACGCCCTATATTTTGGAAGGTGGTCTTCTGATGAGGAAATTCTGGGCCGAGGAGGAAAAGAGTGAGGCCCTCGAGCCTTTCTTGGACCAGGAGGAACTCGACGGAGTTTCTGAGGAGACGGAAGCTGTCATCAGTGGGAAGGATCCTCTGCTTTCCGGCGAGGAGGAACAGCTGCTGCTGCCAGGAGGCACAGGGAATGTTGTCTCTAATAGAGATGTACAAGTTCAGGTAGAGACTGAACATCTTACCTCTAACAGAGATGTAGACGTTCAGGTAGAGACTGAACATCTTATCTCTAACAGAGATGTAGACGTTCAGGTAGAGATTGAACATCTTATCTCTAACAGAGATGTAGAAGTTCAGGTAGAAACTGGACCAGTCTCTAACACAGATGTAACAGTTCAGACGAACGGACACACCGAGATTGAAGATCTCAGGCGAAAGAATGAGAACATGGCTAAGGAACTTGCCAATAAACAGGCTGTGATTGAAGCCCATGAAAATCAACTTGCTGATTACTATCAATCAATGCTAGAGTTGAAAGCGGAGCTGAAAATGGCTCAGGAGAAAAATGATGTCCAAAATCAGATGGAATCAGCACTTGTGAGAGAGAAGGAAGCTCTGAAACAAGAGCTTGAAGATAAAGTGACTTTGGATGAAGAAAACACAATGAAAATAGTTCAGTTGAATGAGGAACTGGAAAAGGCCAAAAAGGAAATCGAGACATGTGACGAGCTGAAATCGATCCTTCTGGCAGAGAATGAAGATCTCAAAAAATCCAATGAGGAACGAAGCTTCCTTATTGAAGAATTGGCTCTAGAGAAAATCAAACTAGAAAAAGAGCTGATGGAGGATCGTGTTAATGATCAGAAAAGAAGCCAAGGACACCAAAGTCTAGTAGAAGAGCTGCAGGGGGAGATTTCTAAAGCTCTAGTACAAAATCATGAGCTAAAGGAGGCAGTGTTCACAATAACAAAGAAGAACGAAGGTCTTCGAGAACAACTGCAGAACAAAGTTAAACGAGAAAAGAATTTGAACGGTAAGATTGTTCGAATGACCAACATAGAAGATCAAATGAAGAAAGAATTGTCCGCAGCGAAGGATGTCATCTCTTCACTGTTGAAGGAACTTCAGAAGAGAGATTTGGAAAACGTTATAAAAGAAGGAATGGGTGACGTTGAAAGGTGTGAAACTGCAGCTGAAGATGACAAGAAAGTAGTCGTTGTGAAGGAAGAAAAACAAGAAGGAGAAGACGGACAAACAAGAAAACTTTTGATCATGAAACCAAAGAAGAAACTAAAACGCAACAAGGTCTCTTACTCTTGGGCCCCCCTTGGATCCAAAGTCCCGGTTTTGGAAAAAGGCGAAAATAAGGTTCATAACGAACGAACTCAGGAGGAAAAAATCCAAAATAATTAAGAAGTCAGAACAAAACTAATAAAAAATAAAAAAAGCAAAAAAAAAAATATAAAATAAAAAACCCAAAAAAAATAAAAAACCAAAAAAAATTTAGAAATTAAAAACAAAAAGAAATTTGTTATAATATTTTTTATTTTTTTTTAAGAGAATGTTATTTTATTTTTATTTTGTGAAAGGAATATATTCTTATGTTATTTTGTGAAAGGAAAACTATTTTTTATTTCATAGCGACGTCGCTTATTTCATAAAAGGATTATACCGGTATTATTATTTTTGAGAAAGGAATATTATTTTTTTTTTTTTTTTTTTTAGGTTTAAGGATGCCAGGCTTAACTGCCTAGGCTAATGATGCTTGGCTTAACTGCTTAGCATAATGATGCTTGTCTAAACTGCCTGGCATATTTTTTTTTTTTTTTTTTTTAGGTTTAAGGATGTCAGGCTTAAGGCTTAACTGTCTAGGGTAATGATGCTTGTCTAAACTACCTGGCATATCATTATTATTTTTTTTTTTTTTAGGTTTAAGGATGCCAGGCTTAACTGCCTAGCCTAAAAATGCTTGTCTTAACAGCCTGGCATATAACTTTTTTTTTTTTATTAGGTTTAAGGATGCTAGGCTTAACTGGCTAGTCTGATTATGCTTGGCTTACCTGCCTGGCATAATGATGCTTGGCTTAACTGCCTGTCCTAATGATGCTTGGCTTAAATGCCTGTTCTAATGATGCTTGGCTTAACTGCCTGGCCTAATAATGCTTGGCATAACTGCCTATCCTAATGATGCTTGGCTTAACTGCCTGGCCTAATGATGCTTGGCTTAACTGCCTGGCCTAATAATGCTTGGCATAACTGCCTATCCTAATGATGCTTGGCTTAACTGCCTGGACTAATGATGCTTGGCTTAACTGCCTGGCCTAATAATGCTTGGCATAACTGCCTATCCTAATGATGCTTGGCTTAACTGCCTGGTCTAATGATGCTTGGCTTAACTGCCTGGCCTAATGATACTTGGCTTAACTGCAGGGCCTAATGATGCTTGGCTTAACTGCCCGGCCTAATAATGCTTGATTTAACTGCCTGGCATAATGATGCTTGGTTTAACTGCAAGGCCTATTGATGCTTGGCTTAACTGCTTCGCCTAATAATGTTTGGCTTAACTGCCTATCCTAATGATGCTTGGCTTAACTGCAGGGCCTAATGATGCTTGGCTTACCTGCCTAGCTTGATGATGCTTGGCTTAACTGCCTAGCCTAGTGATTTTTAGCTTAACTGCCTGGCCTAGTGATTTTTGGCTTAACTGCCTTGCCTAATAATGCTTGGCTTAACTGCCTGGCAAAATTATGCTTGGCTTAACTGAAAGGCCTAATGATACTTGGCTTAACTGAAAGGCCTAATGATGCTTGGCTTAACTGCAGGGCCTAATGATGCTTGGCTTAACTGCCTAGCTTAGTGATGCTTGGCTTAAATGCCTAGCTTAGTGATTTTTGGCTTAACTGCCTGGCCTAATAATGATTGGCTTAACTGCCTGGCAAGATGGTGCTTGGCTTAACTGAAAGGTCTAATGATGCTTAGCTAATCTGCGGCCTGATGATGCTTGACTTAACTGCCTGGCCTAATGATACTTGGCTTAACTCCCTAGCCTAATGATTTTTGGCTTAACTGCCTGGCCTAGTGATTTTTGTCTTAACTGCCTGGCCTAGTGATTTTTGTCTTAACTGCCTGGCCTAGGGATTTTTGGCTTAACTGCCTGGCAAAATGGTGCTTGGCTTAACTGAAAGGCCTAATGATGCTTGGCTTATCTGCCTGGCCTGATGATGCTTGACTTAACTGCCTGGCCTAATGATGCTTGGCTTAACTGCCTAGCCTAATGATTTTTGGCTTAACTGCCTGGCCTAGTGATATTTGGCTTAACTGCTTGGCCTAGTGATTTTTGGCTTAACTGCCTGGCCTAGTGATTTTTGGCTCAACTGCCTGGCCTAATGATGCTTGGCTTAACTGCCTGACCTAAAGATGCTTGGCTTAACTGCCTGACCTAATGATGCTTGCCTTAACTGCCTGGTCTAATGATGCTTGGCTTAACTGCCTGGCCTAATGGTGCTTGGCTTAACTGCCTTGGCTAAGGATGTTTGGCTCAAATGACAGGGCTAAGGATGTTTGGCTTAACTACTTTGTCTGAGGGTGTATGGCTTAACTGCCTGGCCTAAGGATGTTTAGCTGACCTGCCTTATCTAAGAAGGTTTGGCTTAACTACCTGGTCTATGTGTGGTTGAACTGTCCGGAAAAAAACCGAAATGCTTAACTGGCTGGCCTAAAAAGAAGGGCCTAGGTGACTGGACTAAAAATGTTTGGCTTGAATGCCTGGACTAGGGATGTTTGGCTTACCTGATTTGTATAGGCGTGCGAGGCTTAACTGCCTGGGCTAAGGTTGTATGGCTTAAATGCCTTGCCTTAGGAAGTATGGCTTAGAGGCCATGCCTAAAGAAGTATTGTGTAACTGCCTCAGCTAAGGATGTTTGGCTTAACTGACTGGCCTAAGAATGTTTGGCTTAACTACCTGGCCTAAGGAGGAACGGCTTCACTACCTGGCATAGGGATGCTTGTCTTGACTGCCTGGCCTTATAATACTTGTGTTAACTGTATTGCATAAAAATACTTGGCTTGGATACCTGGCATAAAGAAGCTTGCCTTAAATGCCTGGCATAAGGATGCTTAGCTTAAATACCTGGCACAATTATGCTTGCCTTTGCAGAGCCGAATGATGTTTGGCTTAACTGCAGAGCCTAATAATGAATGGCTTAAATGCCTGGCCTAATAATAAATGACTTA
>NC_090766.1:53610705-53623205 GCF_036898095.1 Palaemon carinicauda | reverse complement strand
CGCAGCGAAGGATGTCATCTCTTCACTGTTGAAGGAACTTCAGAAGAGAGATTTGGAAAACGTTATAAAAGAAGGAATGGGTGACGTTGGAAGGTGTGAAACTGCAGCAGAAGATGACAAGAAAGTAGTCGTTGTGAAGGAAGAAAAACAAGAAGGAGAAGAAGGACAAACAAGAAAACTTTTGATAAGGAAACCAAAGAAGAAACCAAAACGCAACAAGGTCTCTCACTCTTGGGCCCCCTTTGGATCCATAGTCCCGGTTTTGGAAACAGGCGAAAATAAGGTTCATAACGAACGAACTCAAGAGGAAAAAATCCAGAATAATTAAGAAGTCAGAAACAAAACAAATGAAAAATTAAAAAATAGAAAAATAAAATATAAAATAAAAAACCAAAAATTAATAAAAAAAAAAAAAAAAAAAAAAATTTAAGAACTAAAAAAAAAAAATTTGTGATAACATTTTTTATTTTTTTTGAAGGGAATGTTATTTTATTTTTATTTTGTGAAAGGTATATATTATGTTATTTTGTGAAAGGAAAACTATTTTCTATTTCACAGCGACGTAGCTTATTTTATAAAAGGAATATACCAGTATTATTATTTTTGAAAAAGGAATATTATTTTTTATTTCTTTTTTTTTAGGTTTAAGCATGCCATGCTTAACTGCCTAGGTTAATGATGTTTGGCTTAACTGCCTAGCATAATGATGCTTGTCTAAACTGCCTGGCATATTATTTTTTTTTTTTTTTAGGTTTAAGGATGTCAGGCTTAAGGCTTAACTGCCTAGGCTAATGATGCCTGTCTAAACTACCTGGCATATATATATATATATATATATATATATATATATATATATATATATATATATATATATATATATATATTTTAGGTTTAACAGCCTGGTATGTTATTTTTTTTTTTTTTTTTTTTTAGGTTTAAGAATGCCAGGCTTACCTGCCTAGCCTAAAAATGCTTGTCTTAACTGCCTGGCATACATTTTTTTTTTTAGGTTTAAGGATGCCAGGCTTAACTGCCTAGGCTAATGATGCTTGTCTTAACTGCCTGGTATATTATTATTATTTTTTTTTAGGTATAAGGATGCCAGGCTTAACTGCCTAGCCTAAAAATGCTTGTCTTAACTGCCTGGCATATTCTTTTTTTTTTTTTTATTAGGTTTAAGGATGCTTGGCTTACCTGCCTGGCATAATGATGCTTGGCTTAACTGCCTGGCCTAGTGATTTTGGCTTAACTGACCGGTCTAATGATGCTTGGCTTAACTGTCTGGCCTAATAATGCTTGGCTTAAATGCCTGTCCTAATGATGCTTGGCTTAACTGCCTGGCCTAATAATGCTTGGCTTAACTGCCTATCCCAATGATGCTTGGCTTAATTGCCTGGCCTAATGATGCTTGGCTTAATTGCCAGGCCTAATGATGCTTGGCTTAACTGCCTAGCCTAATAATGCTTGGCATAACTGCCTATCCTAATGATGCTTGGCTTAACTGCCTGGTCTAATGATGCTTGGCTTAACTGCCTGGCCTAATGATGCTTGGCTTAACTGCCTGGACTAATGATACTTGGCTTAACTGCCTGGCCTAATGATGCTTGGCTTAACTGCCCGACCTAATAATGCTTGATTTAACTGCCTGGCATAATGATGCTTGGTTTAACTGCAAGGCCTATTGATGCTTGGCTTAACTGCTTCGCCTAATAATGTTTGGCTTAACTGCTTATCCTAATGATGCTTGGCTTAACTGCAGGGCCTAATGATGCTTGGCTTAACTACCTAGCTTGATGATGCTTGGCTTAACTGCCTAGCCTAGTGATTTTGGGCTTAACTGCCTGGCCTAGTGATTTTTGGCTTAATTGTCATGCCTAATAATGCTTGGCTTAACTGCCTGGCAAAATTATGCTTGGCTTAACTGAAAGGCCTAATGATACTTGGCTTAACTGAAAAGCCTAATGATGCTTGGCTTAACTGCAGGGCCTTATGATGCTTGGCTTAACTGCCTAGCTTAGTGATGCTTGGCTTAACTGCCTAGCTTAGTGATGCTTGGCTTAACTGCCTAGCTTAGTGATGCTTGGCTTAACTGCCTAGCTTAGTGATGCTTGGCTTAACTGCCTAGCTTAGTGATTTTTGGCTTAACTGCCTGGCCTAATAATGCTTGGCTTAACTGCCTCGCAAAATGGTGCTTGGCTTAACTGAAAGGCCTAATGATGCTTGGCTAATCTGCCTGGCCTGATGATGCTTGACTTAACTGCCTGGCCTAATGATGCTTGGCTTAACTGCCTAGCCTAATGATTTTTGGCTTAACTGCCTGGCCTAGTGATTTTTGTCTTAACTGCCTGGCCTAGTGATTTTTGGCTTAACTGCCTGGCAAAATGGTGCTTGGCTTAACTGAAAGGCCTAATGATGCTTGGCTTATCTGCCTGGCCTGATGATGCTTGACTTAACTGCCTGGCCTGATGATGCTTGGCATAACTGCCTAGCCTAATGATTTTTGGCTTAACTGCCTGGCCTAGTGATTTTTGGCTTAACTGCCTGGCCTAGTGATTTTTGGCTTAACTGCCTGGCCTAGTGATATTTGGCTTAACTGCCTGGCCTAATGATGCTTGGCTTAACTGCCTGACCTAGAGATGCTTGGCTTAATTGCCTGACCTAATGATGCTTCGCTTAACTGCCTGGTCTAATGATGCTTGGCTTAACTGCCTGGCCTAATGGTGCTTGGCTTAACTGCCTTGGCTAAGGATGTCTGGATCAACTGACAGGGCTAAGGATGTTTGGCTTAACTACTTTGTCTGAGGGTGTATGGCTTAACTGCCTGGCCTAAGGATGTTTGGCTGGCCTGCCTTATCTAAGAAGGTTTGGCTTAACTACCTGGTCTATGTATGGCTGAAATATCCGGAAACAAACCGAAATGCTTAACTGGTTGGCCTAAAAAGAAGGGCCTAGGTGACTGGACTAAAAATGTTTGGCTTGAATGCCTGGACTAGGGATGTTTGGCTTACCTGACTTGTATAGGGATGCGAGGCTTAACTGCCTGGGCTAGGGTTGTATGGCTTAAATGCCTTGCCTTAGGAACTATGGCTTAGAGGCCATGCCTACGGAAGTTTTGCGTAACTGCCTCAGCTAAGGATGTTTGGCTTAACTGACTGGCCTAAGAATGTTTGGCTTAACTACCTGGCCTAAGGAGGGACGGCTTCACTACCTGGCATAGGGATGCTTGTCTTGACTGCCTAGCCTTATAATGCTTGTGTTAACTGTATTGCATAAAAATACTTGGCTTGGATACCTGGCATAAAGAAGCTTGCCTTAAATGCCTGGCATAAGGATGCTTAGCTTAAATGCCTGGCACAATTATGCTTGCCTTTGCAGAGCCGAATGATGTTTGGCTTAACTGGAGAGCCTAATAATGAATGACTTAAATCCCTGGCCTAATGATAAATGACTTAAATGCCTAGCCTTATAATGAATGGCTTAAATATCTTGTCTTAAGATGAAAGGCTTAAATGTCTAGCCTTGTAATGAATGGCTTAAATGCCTGCCCTTAGGATGAATGGCTTAAATGCTTGGCCATAAGATGAATGGCTTAAATGTCTGGCCTTAGGATGAATGGCTAAAATGCCTAGCCTTATAATGAATGGCTAAATGCCTAGGCTCACGATGAATGGCTTAAATGCCTGGCCTTAGGATGAATGATTTAAAAGCCTGGCCTTAGGATGAAAGGCTTAAATACCTGGCCTTGGGATGAATGATTTAAATGCCTGGCCTTACGATGAAAGGCTTAAATGCTTAGTCTTATATTGAATGGCTTAAATGCCTGGCCTTAGGAGGAATGCAATAAATGCCTGGCCTTATAATTAATGGCCTTAAAGCCTGGCCTTAGGATGAATGGCATAAATGCCTGGCCTTAAAATTAATGGCTAAAAGCCTGGGCTTGTAATGAATGGCGTAAATGCCTGGCCTTATTGTGAATAGCATAAAAGCCTGGCCTTGGGACTAATGGTTTAAATGCCTGGCTTTATAATGATTGGCTTAAATGATTGGCCTTAGTATGAATGGCTTAAATGCCTAGCCTTATAATGAAATGCTTAGATGCCTGGCCTTAAGATGAAAGGCTTTAATGCCTAGCCTTAAAATGTTTGCCTTAAATGCCTGCCCTTAGGATGAATGATTTACAAGCTTGGCCTTAGGATGAAAGGCTTAAATGCCTAGCCTTTTAATGAATGGCTTAAATGTCTTACCTTAGGATGAATGATTTAAAAGCCTGGCCTTAGGATGAAAGGCTTAAATGCCTAGCCTTATAATGAATGGCTTAAATGTCTTGCCTTAGGATGAATGATTTAAAAGCCTGGCCTTAGGATGAGTGGCTTAAATGCCTAGGCTTATAACGAATGGCTTAAATGTCTTCCTTAGGGTGAATTATTTAAAAGCCTGGCCTTAGGATGAAAGGCTTAAATGCCTAGTCTTATAATGAATGGCTTAAATGTCTTGCCTTAGGATGAATGATTTAAAAGCCTGGCCTTAGGATGAAAGGCTTAAATGCCTAGCCTTATAATGAATGGCTTAAATGTCTTGTCTTGGGATGAATGATTTAAAAGCCTGGCCTTAGGATGAGTGGCCTAAATGCCTAAGCTTATAATGAATGGCTTAAATGTCTTGCCTTAGGATGAATGATTTAAAAGCCTGGCCTTAGGATGAAAGGCTTAATGCCTAGCCTCATAATGAATGGCTTAAATGTCTTGCCTTAGGATGAATGATTTAAAAGCCTGGCCTTAGGATGAAAGGCTTAAATGCCTACCCTTATAATGAATGGCTTAAATGTCTTGCCTTAGGATGAATGATTTAAAAGCCTGGCCTTAGGATGAGTGGCTTAAATGCCTAGGCTTATAATGAATGGCTTAAATGGCTTGCCTTAGGATGAATGATTTAAAAGCCTGGCCTTAGGATGAAAGGCTTAAATGCCTAGGCTTATAATGAATGGCTTAAATGTCTTGCCTTAGGATGAATGATTTAAAAGCCTAGCCTTAGGATGAAAGGCTTAAATGCCTAGCCTTATAATGAATGGCTTAAATGTCTGGCCTTAGAATGAATGATTTAAAAGCCTGGCCTTAGGATGAGTGGATTAAATGCCTAGGCTTATAATGAATGGCCTAAAAGCCCTGCTTTAGGATGAATGGCCTAAATGGCTGGCTCTATAATGAATGGCTTAAATGCCTGGCCTTATATTGATGCTTAAATGCCTTGCCTAAGGATGCTTGGCTTTAGGAAAGGGTCGTGGGAACCAAGCCTGCAAATATAGAAGTTGGCAAAACCCACCTGATGATCCCTTTGGTCTGGGCGAAACCCTTAAGTATGACACAGTTGAAGTAATAGTAGTAGTAGTATGTATGAATGGAATCAATATGTATGTATGTATGTTTATACATATATATATATACATACATACATACATACACACACACACACACACACACATATATATATATATATATATATATATATATATATATATATAACCACGAAAAGAAAGATGTAAATACTGAATCGAAGTTAGTCTTAGCAGCGACATAATGTGACTCACAAAGTACTAACTTCACTCAAGTCTTTTAATTTGTCCTTTAATGACTAAAGCCTGCCTGACACTTGCGCGCATTTTTGCCACGCACTGGCACACATTGATGCGCGCCAGTGCGTACCACAAAGGTGTTTTTCCCGCACTGTTCACGACCAGTTCACTCCAGTTCGCGCATCGTTCACGCGACGTTCACGCGATGGCACGAATCGGCACGCGTAGTTCACGAGAGGTTCACGACACGTTCACGCGAGTTCACTCATCATTCCGCATTGTTTCCGCATCGTTCACGCCAGTTCACGAATTGGCCACTTCATATAAAAACGGGGCTTCTCCAACCCGAGGACATTCTTGGATTGGCTTCGGAAGAGACAACAATACTTTCTGTCAGAGACACCATTGCATTGAGGAGAAGAAACGTATCTTTTTCGTTTGTATTTTTTGTTGCCCTTTATTTTTGTTTCAATAAGAAAGCATTTGATTTACATATAAATAGCAGACATAAAATATGTACAAGTATTAAGAAAGCATTTTTTTTTTAACATTAAAAGCAGCAAACATGAAAAGTTTTTAGGCTGTTGATTTTAAGGTAATAGAGAAAAAAGTGTGTTAAAATAAGAAATCATTTTATTTTTACATTAAAACAGCAAACAGAAAAAATTTGTTTTGCTCTTCATTTTAAGGTAATAAAGAAGAATAAGTATGTTGATGAAATAAAACATCATTTTATTTTTACATTCAAACAGCAAACTTAAAAATTTCTTGGGTTTATTTTTCAGTTCATTTTTATTTAAAACAAAAGTTTTGGGTCTTGATTGGTAATAGAGGAAAATAAGTGTGTGCATGAAATAAGACATCATTTTATTTTTACATTCAAACAGCAGATATAAACAATTATCAAGTTTATATTTTTCTTTCCTTTTCATTAATTTTTTCGTTTCCTTTTTGTTTCTCTTCATTATAAAGTTATAGAAATAGTTTGAAATAAGACATCATTTTATTTTTACATTCAAACAGCAAATATAAAAATTTATTAGGTTTATTTTTCTTTCCTTTCCTTTTCATTAATTTTTTCGTTTCCTTTTTGTTTCTCTTCATTATAAAGTTATAAAAATAGTTTAAAATAAGATATAATTTTTTTTCACATTAAAACAGCAAATATAAAAATTTATTAGGTTTATTTTTCTTTCCTTTTCATTAATTTTTTCGTTTCCTTTTTGTTTCTCTTCATTATAAAGTTATAGAAATAGTTTGAAATAAGATATAATTTTTTTCACATTAAAACAGCAAATATAAAAATTTATTAGGTTTATTTTTCTTTCCTTTTCATTAATTTTTTCGTTTCCTTTTTGTTTCTCTTCATTATAAAGTTATAGAAATAGTTTGAAATAAGATATCATTTTTTTTCACATTAAAACAGCAAATATAAAAATTTATTAGGTTTATTTTTCTTTCCTTTTCATTAATTTTTTCGTTTCCTTTTTGTTTCTCTTCATTATAAAGTTCACGTCACTTCCCGCATCGTTCACTCCAGTTCACGCCAGTTCCCGCACTGTTCACTCCAGTTCACTCCAGTTGGCGCATCGTTCACGACTATTTCACGGCCATTTAGTGCGTGCCAATGCGTGCCACAAACTTTAAACATTTCAAAGTTCTGGGCACGCATGGCACGCATTGGTACGCTCTGGCACGCGAGTTCCCGCACTGTTCAAGACATTTTCATGGCTCGTTCACACATCAATGCATGCCAGTGCGTGCCACGAATCCGCGCAAGTGTCAGGCAGGCTTAAGATACATAATTTATACTCATCATTAGTCAGCTATCGTTATTTCTACGTACACACAAACACACACACACACACACCCACATGTCTCAATCCTTCGTCTTCTTTTCCTTTCAGTGATTCTTTTGCAATTACTAAGAACCCATTCTTATATTCCTAATGTCCATCTATTATTCGTCCTCATCATGATATGACCTACCCATGTCCATTTCTTTTTCTATGTTAGAATACCATCTACTTTAGTTTACTCTCATATGTATGTGTATACTCTATATATATATACAATATATATATATATATATATATATATATACACATATATATACATATATATACAGTATATATATATATATATATATATATATATATATATATA
Source organism: Palaemon carinicauda (assembly GCF_036898095.1). Lineage (NCBI taxonomy): Eukaryota > Metazoa > Arthropoda > Malacostraca > Decapoda > Palaemonidae > Palaemon > Palaemon carinicauda. The sequence continues at coordinate 53,615,470 of NC_090766.1, read as the reverse complement.
TATATATATATATATACACACACACGATAGCTCGACCCGGACTAGTCAATATTGCCCTTACAAAGTTGGTTTGTTATAAGAAATCAGAGTAAAGTATCACACCATCACCAATCTGCAGTAGCCACTGTGGTGATGAATATGCACATGCCTGAGGCTTTTGTCATGCAATTGATTATAAATGGCTGTATTTGTTGTGGTTGGTAATATAATATATCCAGTATATATATATATATATATATATATATATATATATATATATATATATATATATATATATATATATATACTGTATATAGAATACCCTCTTCTTTAGTTTACTGTCATGTGTGTGTATATATATATATATATATATATATATATATATATATATATATATATATATATATATATATACACCCGAATGTAAACTAAAGTAGAGGGTATTCTAAAGCAAGAAAAAGAAATGGACATGGGTAGGTCATATCATGATGAGGACAAATAATAGATGGACATTAGGAATATAAGAATGGGTTCCTAGTAATTGCAAAAGAATCACTGAAAGGAATAGAAGATGAAAGATTGACGAAATATGAAAACATGCAGGTATAGATTGACATAGAATGACCACAAACAGACGAGAATGGAGACATATCTGAAGCCTTTATCATGAAATGAACTAGTAACAGCTGATGATGATGATAATAAAATATATATATATATATATATATATATATATATATATATATATATATATATATATATATATATATATATATATATATATATATATATATATATAAGCTTAATAAACGTTAAAATAATTGAAAATAATAATAATAATAATAATAATAATAATAACAATAATAATAATAATAATAATAATGGAATGACTTTTAATTTCCATATGAAATAACAAAAAAATAAAAAAATAAATCTTTCGATAGAGAAAAGGGAAAGTAAATAAAAATATGAATTAGTAATTTTTTTTTAGTTCTTAAATCTTTAACATTTTTCAGAGACTAAAACAAAATGGTGGAACTCGATACGAGATTAATTGTTATATTAATTTGATTTCTTTTTTTTTTCATATTTTCAAAGATTTCCCCCGGGGAGAAAAACGCAAGTCTTCTACTGGAGCAGAAAGAAATCTTCGGTGAAGAATTGCAGAAGAATCTTCGACCAAACGATGTCTTCAGAGGGCTTCACACCATCCCGTTCTCATCCGAGTCTTAATTAATACCTCATAAGAATTTTAACTTTTTCTTATAAATACAATTCTATCTATCGATCTATCTATCTATCTTTCTATATATTTCCTTCGGGGAAAAGAAATTACTAAAAGAATATTCAATGGCGGAATAAGATTCGTGTTTTGGGAAAAAATGAGAATATAGACAGACTTATGTCTTCTTCAAGAGCAGAAAGTTAGTTTGGGTGAAGACCGAGTGAAGATTTTTCTCAAAGCAAACGAAAACGTCTTCAAAGTCTCGCTTTCATTCAAATTATAATCGGAATCAGTTTCAGGAGACGATCTCGAAGCCAACGAAGACGTCTCCAGTCTTCAAAATTCCTTCAATCTCGGAGTTGATATTTCTGCGAGGACCTACCTCGATTTCTTCAAATTATACCTGATCAAAGTCAAGTGATCTGCATTCTGAGTTTTACAACGAAGATGTTCACAAACAACGCATTGAGAGCTATTAACGAGTACGGGAAGAAATATCTACTTGGAGGTCCCTCTTCCGAAGACGGGTTTCAGGACCAGCAATCCCGGTTGATGGAACTGGAAGGACTACGCCTCATTTTGGGAGGTAGTCTTCTGATGAGGAAATTCTGGGCCGAGGAGGGAAAGAGTGAGGCACTCGAGCATGTCTTGGACCAGAAGGAACTCGACGGAGTTTCTGAGGAGACGGAAGCTGACATCAGTGGGAAGGATCTTTTGCTTTCCGGCGAGGAGGAACAGCTGCTGCTGCCAGGAGGCACAGGGAGTGTTGTCTCTAATAGAGATGTACAAGTTCAGGTAGAGATAAACATCTTACCTCTAACAGAGATGTAGACGTTCAGGTAGAGACTGAACATCTTATCTCTAACAGAGATGTAGACGTTCAGGTAGATACTGAACATCTTATCTCTAACAGAGATGTAGAAGTTCAGGTAGAGACTGCACCAGTCTCTAACACAGATGTAACAGTTCAGACGAACGGACACACCGAGTTTGAAGATCTCAGTCGAAAAAATGAGAACATGGCTAAGGAACTTGCCAATAAACAGGCTGTGATTGAAGCCCATGAAACTCAACTTGCTGATTACTATCAATCAATTCTAGAGTTGAAAGCGGAGCTGAAAATGGCTCAGGAGAAAAATGATGTACAAAATCAGATAGAATCAGCACTTGTGAGAGAGAAGGAAGCTCTGACACAAGAGCTTGAAGATAAAGTGACTTTGGATGAAGAAAACACAATGAAAATCGTTCAGTTGAACGAGGAACTGGAAAAGGCCAAAAAGGAAATCGAGGCATGTGACGAGCTGAAATCGATCCTTCTGGCAGAGAATGAAGATCTTAAAAAATCCAATGAGGAACGAAGCTTCCTTAATGAAGAATTGTCTCTAGAGAAAATCAAACCAGAAAAAGAGCTGATGGAGAATCGTGCTAATGATCAGAAAAGAAGCCAAGGACACCAAAGTCTAGTAGAAGAGCTGCAGGGGGAGATTTCTAAAGCTCTAGTACAAAACCATGAGCTAAAGGAGGCAGTGTTCACAACAACAAAGAAGAACGAAGGTCTTCGAGAACAACTGGAGAACGAAGTTAAACGAGAAAAGAATTTGAACGGTAAGATTGTTCGAATGACCTACATAGAAGATCAAATGAAGAAAGAATTGTCCGCAGCGAAGGATGTCATCTCTTCACTGTTGAAGGAACTTCAGAAGAGAGATTTGGAAAACGTTATAAAAGAAGGAATGGGTGACGTTGAAAGGTGTGAAACTGCAGCAGAAGATGACAAGAAAGTAGTCGTTGTGAAGGAAGAAAAACAAGAAGGAGAAGACGGACAAACAAGAAAACTTTTGATAAGGAAACCAAAGAAGAAACCAAAACGCGACAAGGTCTCTTATTCTTGGGCCCCCCTTGGATCCATAGTCCCGATTTTGGAAACAGGCGAAAATAAGGTTCATAACGAACGAACTCAGGAGGAAAATATCCAAAATAATTAAGAAGTCAGAAACAAAACAAATAAAAAATTAAAAAAGCAAAAAAATATATAAAAATAAAAAACCAATAAAAATAAAAAATAAAAAACCAAAAAAAATTTAAAAATTAAAAACAAAAAAAATTTTGTGATAAGAATATTTTTTTATTTTTTTTTTTTTTTTTTGAAGGGAATGTTATTTTATTTTCATTTTATGAAAGGAATATATTCTTATGTTATTTTGTGAAAGGAATATATTCTTATTTTGTGAAAGGAATATATTCTTATGTTATTTTGTGAAAGGAAAACTATTTTTTATTTCATAGCGACGTCGCTTATTTTATAAAAGGAATATACCGGTATTATTATTTTTGAGAAAGGAATATTTTTTAATTTTTTTTTTTTTTTTTAGGTTTAAGGATGCCAGGCTTAACTGCCTAGCCTAATGATGCTTGTCTTAACTGCCTGGCATATAATTTTTTTTTTTTTTAGGTTTAAGGATGCCAGGCTTAACTGCCTAGCCTAATGATGCTTGTCTTAACTGCCTGGCATATAATTTTTTTTTTTTTTTAGGTTTAAGGATGCCAGGCTTAACTGCCTAGCCTAAAGATGCTTGTCTTAACTGCCTAGCCTAATGATGCTTGTCTTAACTGCCTGGCATATTATTTTTTTTTTTAGGTTTAAGGATGCTAAGCTTGACTGGCTAGCCTGCTGATGCTTGGCTTACCTATCTGGCATAATGATGCTTGGTTTAACTGCCTGGCCTAGTGATTTTTTGTTTAACTGACCGGTCTAATGATGCTTGGCTTAACTGCCTGGCCTAATAATGCGTGGCTTAAATGCCTGTCCTAATGATGCTTGGCTTAACTGCCTGGCCTAGTGATTTTTGGTTTAACTGACCGGTCTAATGATGCTTGGCTTAACTGCCTGGCCTAATAATGCGTGGCTTAAATGCCTGTCCTAATGATGCTTGGCTTAACTGCCTGGCCTAGTGATTTTTGGTTTAACTGACCGGTCTAATGATGCTTGGCTTAATTGCCTGGCCTAATAATGCGTGGCTTAAATGCCTGTCCTAATGATGCTTGGCTTAACTGCCTGGCCTAATAATGTTTGGCATAACTGCAAGGCCTAATGATGCTTGGCTTAACTGCAAGGCCTAATGATGCTTGGCTTAACTGTCTGGCCTAATGATGCTTGGCTTAACTGCCTGGCCTAATGATGCTTGGCTTAACTGCCGGGCCTAATAATGCTTGGCTTAACTGCCTGGCATAATGATGCTTGGCATAACTGTAAGGCCTATTGATACTTGGCTTAACTGCCTGGCCTAATAATGTTTGGCTTAACTGCCTGGCCTAATGATGCTTGGCTTAACTGCCTGGCCTAATAATGTTTGGCTTAACTGCCTGGCCTAACGATGCTTGGCTTAACTGCAGGCCTAATGATGCTTGCCTTAACTGCCTAGCTTAGTGATGCTTGGCTTAACTGCCTAGCCTAGTGATTTTTGGCTTAACTGCATGGCCTAGTGATTTTTGGCTTAACTGCCTGGCCTAATAATGCTTGGCTTAACTGCCTGGCAAAATTGTGCTTGGCTTAACTGAAAG
>NC_090766.1:53583205-53605705 GCF_036898095.1 Palaemon carinicauda | reverse complement strand
CTCTTTGTCATATGCACACTCAGTTCAGAATCTCGTGTGCGTTTCGTAAAGACTTGATCTCGTGTGAGTGCTTGCGATATTGTTATTTTTTGTGCATTTTAGTGCTTAATTATAACTTTAATTCGTTAGCCCTGGGTCCCAAGATTGCTAGTGATGTTAAAGGTAGAAGTAAGAAGATGATAACTATGGAAACGAAGCTGGAGATCATAAAGAAATATGAGGATGGCATGCGCATCGTTACCCTCGGTAATACGTATGGCCGTAACCAATCTACGATTGGTACAATTATTAAGAATAAGGAAGCCATTAAAGCAAGTAAGTCTTCTAAAGGCATGACTGTCCTTGCCAGTGGAAGGACCTCAATCAACGATGAGATGGAGAGACTCCTTCCTCTGTGGATTAAAGAGAAGGAAATCGTTGGTGATACACTCACGCAATCTGTAATTTCGCACAAGGCGAGTGCCATCTTTGCCGATCTCGTGGAAGCCCAGAGAGACGGTGGAGGCGAAGGAACGTCGCAGTAATCCCCCCAAGAGTTTAAGGCTTCTCGTGGGTGGTTTGATCGGTTTAGGAAGAGTACTGGTATTCACTCAGTCGTCAGGCATGGAGAAGCGGCCAGTTCTGACAAGAAAGCAGCAGAAGAATTCCTCAAGAAGTTTGAGAACGTAATTTCCAGAGAAGGCTACATTCCTCAGCAAGTTTTTAACTGCGATGAAACTGGCCTTTTCTGGAAGAAAATGCCCCGCCGTATATATATCACAGCTGAAGAAAGGAAACTTCCTGGCCATAAACCAATGAAGGACAGACTAACGCTCGCATTTTGTGCAAATGCCAGTGGGGACTTAAAAATTAAGCCCCTACTGGTATACCACTCAGAAAATCCTCGTGCCTTCTAGGCACAAAATATCACGAAGGAGAGGCTCTCGGTATTTTGGAAGTCTAATGCTAAGGCCTGGGTCACGAGGACCATAATTATTGAGTGGATAAAAGTCTGCTTCGGTCCTGCTGTCAAGAACTATTTAAAGAGAACGATCTTCCTCTGAAATGTCTCCTGATGCTGGACAATGCCCCTGCTCACCCTCCTGGCCTCGAGGACATCATTCATCCTGACTTCTCCTTCATTAAGGTTCTCTATCTGCCACCAAACACCACCCCTCTCCTCCAGCCTATGGACCAGCAAGTGTTTGCCAACTTCAAGAAGCTTTACACAAAGCATCTGTTCAGAAGATGCTTCGAAGTGACTGAAAGCACTCAACTCACCCTCCGTGAATTTTGGAGGGGGCATTTTGACATCGTTCAATGCCTGAAGATGATCGACACAGCTTGGAATGAGGTTTCACAGCGCACCTTGAACTCCTCATGGAAGAAACTGTGGCCAGCTGTTGTAGCAGAACGAGACTTTGAAGGTTTCGATCCCTCAACCAAAGACGAGGCCGTTGATGATCCTGCCCCTGAGGGTGATGTAGAGGTCCATGGGGCTTGTTGTCGATGAGGCTGACGTCCATAACCTTATCGAGGAGCACAGGGAGGAGCTTACAATTGAAGACTTAAAGGAGTTAGAGGCAATGCAGTTGACGATCATTCAAGAAGTGCACAGCTCTAGTGGAGGCGAGGACGGGGGGGAGACTGAAGAAACGACATCGTCAGAAATAAGGAAAGCTATCGGTTGGTATGAAAACTTTACGAGTTTCATTGAAAAGAAACATCCAGAAAAACTTCACACAAGTAGTCTTATGCAGAGTGTTAATGATAAGTTAGTGAGTCATTTTAGGAATATGTTGAGGAATCGTCAGAAACAGGCTTCTTTGGATAGATATTTCTCCAAAAGAGAAATGTTAGAAAGCAAAGACGATAATGGAGATTCTATCATAAAAGCTAAAAAAAAAAAAGAGTAATTTTTTAAGTTCTCAAAAAAATCATAAAAAAAAAAAATTTCAAAAGACAAAAATAATAAAAAGAAATAATTCTTAATTTTAAGTGTTTATTAGTAAGAATAAATTTATTATTAAGTGTACATAACATAATTAGCATTGATACGTTTTTATATCTACCGTCTACGCCCGCCTCTGCCTCCACCCACTTCCAGCTCAAGTCACATCACTCCCAAGATAAATAAGATTTAATTTTTCCTTTACAGTACTGTACAGTATATAATTTTTATTTATAATGTTATTTAATTATATACTGTACAGTACTGTACATGTATATTATATATAAGTATACTGTAGTACAGTGCTTACTATACTACTGTATTGTACTTTGTTACATTCTAATTTTCAATGTTTTTACCAGGGGTTTTTCACGCATTAACTATTCTATTGCCTGCCATACGACATTTTCACCATACGATACCAACTCCGGAACGGATTAATATCGTATGGCGGAGGCCTACTGTATTTAGATATGAACACACACCCGACACCCTCTCCCCAGGGTAGGACTACATCCTCTCCCCGCTTCTTGCCTTTCCGTCTACCTAGACCTGTCTGACAGGTTTCAAGTTAAACATCCGTTTTTCTCGCCACGTTTAAACAAAGGAATGTAAACGACTAGCTGGAATTGAAGGACCCCGGTTAGATTTCGTCAGTTGTCTCTATCTTGAGCTGTAAATTCAATACTTCTCCAATCATCATCTCCCACTTCATGCTTCATAGTTGTCAGATATGTAGGCCTGGGTCTTCCAACAGATTAATAAAAGCATAAACTCCAGTGTGTCGTGCATGCTTTATTTCGTTGGTTGTAGATAAGTGTGGGACTCTTTTACCAGATGTTAGGTGTAGCAATGGCATCCCAAAAAAGCTTGTGGAGCATAAAAAGGTTATAAAGTTCTCACTTCCTTTCCTTCATCTTGCTTTCCAACTCCTCTACCTTTTACTTCGTTATGCAGCTGTAGTTTTACTCCTCCTCCCCTTATTTGCATCAGCATTGAATGGCCTCCATAGCCCCAGAGCTGGGTAAATGGCCCAAATTCTATACGTAATTCAGGTCAGATTTAGTGAGCAAAAAGAACGCTGATTTGGGAGTTTTCCTCAAAGAATAGTCTGAGATCGATTAAAGTTTGGTGAAAGATGGTGCCTTTGCTAAAAGACATTGGAGAGGGCTCATCAGGCAACCGACCCCTTAATGTGGGGAGAACGGTGGGGAAAAAAGTTGAAGAGGACGGTGGGGGGAAAAAAGGTTGGAGAGGGCGCATTAAGCAACCGACCCCTTAATGTAAGGATAACGGAGGGAAAGAAGGTTGGAGAGGGCGCATTAGGCAAACGACTCCTTGGTGTAGAGATAACAGTGGGAAAGAAGGTTGGAGAGGGCGCATTAGGCAACCGTCCCCTTTATGTAAGGATAACGGTGGGAAAGAAGGTTGGGGAAGGCTTATTAGGCAACCGACCCTTTAATTTAAGGATAACGGTGTTAAAGACGGTTAGAAGGGGCGCATCAGGCAACCAACCCCTTAATGCAGGAATAACGGTGGGAAAGAAGGTTGGAGAGGGTGCATTAGGCAACCGACCCCTTGGAATGAAGACGAAATTCAAAGGAACTGATCTTGATAAATCCATAGATCTTATTTTTACCGAGCCAGGTTGAAGGGCGTAGGACCAGCAACCTCATCCCAAGACACCTTCTGCTTTTCCTATCGATATCACTTACAACCAATGTACGTCTGATACCAGAGTTTATCAGTGAGGCAATGGAAAATTCTCTCTCTCTCTCTCTCTCTCTCTCTCTCTCTCTCTCTCTCTCTCTCTCTCTCTCTCTCATATACCTGTCTATATACCTAGACAAACATATTGGAAAATCAAAGGATTATTTTATGGAAATTTTTGTCTCTCTCTCTCTCTCTCTCTCTCTCTCTCTCTCTCTCTCTCTCTCTCTCTCTCTCTCTCTCTCTCTCTCTCTCTCTCTCTCTTAGACCTGTCTACACACCGAGACAGACATGTTGAAAAATCAAAGTATTAATGTATAGAAATTTTTGTTTACTCTCTTTCTTCAGTAAGGAGAGAGAGAGAGAGAGAGAGAGAGAGAGAGAGAGAGAGAGAGAGAATGTTTCTTTGTATTCAGCCATTGAGATTTAATCGTCCGATTTGGACGTCTGTTGCCATCTGTCCACGTAAACAAGAAGAGGGAATAAGACGTTCTAAACAAAAGAGTAAACAATTGGGAAATTCGTAAACAAGGGTTTAAAGGCTGAATTTTAAGGAGATGAACTTTTCCGTCAAATAAATTTCCTCCCACGAGACGACCCAAGTTGTAAAGTTCTCTTTTTTTTAACTTCCTGTCTCCTATTTTGATGTCCAACAACTTTGCTGTCCAACATTTTCTAGGCTAGGTTAGTCGTCGCAATTGGCAGTAGTAGTAGTAGTAGTAGTAGTAGTAGTAGTAGTAGTAGTAGTAGTAGTGGTAGTGGTAGTGGTAGTAGGAGTAGTAGTAGTAGTAGTAGTAGTAATTACTTTTTTATTATTACCTCCACCAACAAAGTTGGTTATGTTTTACCACCCGTTTGTGTGTGTGTTTGATTGTGAACAGCTTCATGACTACAATTTTAATCGTAGATTAAGGTTTAAAGGCCACTCATGAATGGCACAGGCAAGGGACAGTAACATTGCTCTATTAAGCAGGACAATGCCCTAGAGACTGACTATATTACATATGATCAGTGCCCAAGCCTCCTCTCAACCCAAGCTAGGACCAAGAAGGGCCAGGCAATGGCTGCTAATGGCTCAACAGATAGACCTATAGGCTCACCCAAACACCCCATCCTTAGCTCAAAAGGATGGTGAGGTTGCAGAGACCAAAGGAACATAAGTTTGAGTGGGACTCGAACCCCAGTCTGACTATCACCAGGCAAGGATGCTACCACTAGGCTAACATAACCCTGAGCAAGCAGCAGGGCTTACCAGAACTGCATCACAATCGCTCGCCATTTATTCCTATTTCTAGCAATCTCTTTTGCCTCTCTCACATCTATCCTCCTATCACCTAGAACTTTCTTCACTCTATCCATACACCCAAACATTGGTCTTCCTCTTGTACTTCTCCCCTCAACTCTTGCTTTCATCACGTTCAGCAGACAGCCATTTTTCCTTTTCTCAATATGGACGATCCACCTCAACACATTCATATCACTTCTAGCTGCTAAATAATTTCTTAAACCCAATCTCACCCTCATGACTTCGTTCCTAACCCTATCTAATCGAGATTCACCGTACATACTGCTCAGAAACTTTATCTCGAACGCATTCAATTTCTGTATCTTCGTCAATTTCATTCTCCACAATTCCGATCCATACCTCACAGTTGGCACAATCAATTTCTCATACAGAGCTATCTTTACATCCATTTCTAACCCTCTATTCTTTAAGACTCCCTTCACTGCCCCTAACACTTCACATCCTTCATTGACTCTCTGACATACATCTGCTTCCAATCCACCATTTGCAGCAACAACAGAACCCAAGTACTTAAACTTATCTACTTCAAGTAACTCTCCATTCAACATGATATTCAACCTGGCACCACCCTCCCTTCTCGTGCATCTCATAACCTTACTCTTACCAACATTAACTCTCAAGTTCCTTCGCTTACAAGCCCTTCCAAACTCTGTCAATAATCCAGCCAGCTTCTCCAAGTCCACAACCAGTACTGTATCCTCCACAAACAATAACCAATTTACCTCCCACTCATCATCACTTTCGTCTTTCAGTTTCAATCCTCGACTAAGCACTCGAGCATTCACCTTTCTCACAACTCCAACAAACAAATTGAACAACCATGGCGACATCACAAATCCCTGTCTCGGTTCCACTTTCACTGGACACCACTCACTCGTTTCCTTTCCTATCTCAACACACATTTTACTGCCTATGTAGAAACTCTTAACTTATTGCAACAACCTTCCACCAATTAAATATAACCTCATCACATTCCACATCGCTTCCATATCAACTCTATCATAAGCTTTCTCCAGATCCATGAATACAACATATACCTCCTTACCTTTTGCTAAATATTTATTGCATATCTTCCTAACTAAAAATTTGTTTCATACATCCCCTACCTCTCCTAAAACCAGCCTGTACTTCTAAAATTGCATCCTCTGTTTTCCCTAATAATAGTAACAACTCTGTAATGCCCTTTTATATAAAAACTGTATAAATTTCCTCAACCAGAAAGAATATTCTCTATTTTTTTCACAATATTTTTTCCTTCAGTCATATCTGAAGTAGATGAAATAAATAAGTATTGTAATATACCCTACCTGGAATTGAAAATCAAAAGTTCTTGCATTGTTTCTTTGTAATGCATTGGATTTCAACCCTGTATTGGGAAAGCCTCTCCTAACCTTCTGGAATATACGGAAAATTAATGATTAACAATTATTAATAAGGTAAAGACCTTGTCTCTATCGATTCCCTTCCAATGTCTTATCCCCCTTAATTTTAGTTCTAATTTAAAATTAAGAAGTTGGAAATAGTAAGCTGCTAATCCTGGTAATGATGGTTCAAATTTACATGGTGGTCAAGCACAAGAGAAGGAAATTAAGAAGAAAATAAGGTAGTCAAACTTAAGAGCATGATATTTGAATGTTTAAAGGCCACTCATGAATGGCAGAGGCAAGGAACACTGACATTGCTCTAGGAAGCAGGACAATGCCCTAGAGATTGACCATATATGCACATGATCAGCGCCTAAGAAAGGATCAGGAAGGGCCAGTGAACGGCTACTGATGACTCAGCAGGTAGACCTATAGGCTCCCCCATACCACCAACCTTGACTCACAAGGATGATGAGGTTGCTGACACTAAAGAACTAACGAGTTTGAGCGAGCCTCGAACCCTAGTCTGGCAATCACCAGGCAAGGACGTTACCAATAGGCCACGACAACCTATAATTCAATGAGCAAAATAATAATAGTCAATTTCGAGACCACTTTGAATTAGTAAATACTTTCTTTGATAACAAGTCCAGAGCTATCAAGCTCTCCGACAATAGGAATCTGCCAATCATTAACACTTCCGTTCAGCAGAACTTTGTCATGCGTTAAGTCTTTTCAACATAATAAACAAGATATCAACCAGACTCTAAATCATTGGTAACATCAGCTAAAAAGAAAACAGCCACTCAGCGGCTCTTCAACTCTGAAAATATCTCACATCCTTGTTACTCACACAAACACACATTTATACACGTATATGCATATTTATATGATATATACCTACATACATAAATATTATGTATACATGTATACATTATATATATATATATATATATATATATATATATATATATATATATATATACAACAACAACAACAACAACAACAACAACAATTGCAGCAGTTTCCAGTCAATTGCAGGACAAAATGTCTTTCTTTATTCATGTCTGGGGTTTAGTAATTTTCATCACCAAGTTGGCCAGTGCTGATTGATGATGGGGGGAGATTTTAGTCTGGTCGCTCACAGCAAATCAACCTATTATCGGTGGCCCTGACTAGTACAGCTTTGCTGATCATGGTGATACACAAACCTTGGTAATAGTATAGAACACCACGCTCTCCATTTACTCCAATATAATGTAATCCTGCAGTTCTCACCTTCCTGCACAGTAATTAGGGGATTATTTAAATTCTGAGAAAGCAATAATTAGCAAGATATGTTGAAGAGGGGGGAAGGGGTTATAAAAAGAAAATAGCTCGGTTTCCTCACTAAACGACTTGGAACTGACATGTCGACATAGTCAACCAAACAGAATTCGTGATGCCAGCGTACATAAACAGAAGTTCATGATGCCAGCGTACATTTGATTTACTGTATATTCAAAATATACTTAATTAAAAATGGATTAATTACTCAAGTGTCCTTAAAATATGCAATTTACAAATAGTGACACTTTTGAGTAATCACAATTCTTGATTAAGTATATTTTGAATATACAGTATATCAAATGTACGCTGGCATCACGAACTTCTGTTTATGTGCGCTGGCATCACGATCTGTTTGGTTGACTGTTGACGTCAGTTCCATGTCGTTTAGTGAGGAAACCGAGCTATTTTCTTTTTATAACCCCTTCTCCCCTCTTCAACATATCTTGCTAATTATTGCTTTCCCAGAATTTAAATAACCACATAAACACTGTGCAAGAAGGTGAGAACTGCAGGATTACATTATATTGGAGTAAATGAAGAGCGTGGTGTTCTATACTATTACCTAAACCTTTTCACCACGTTAAGGTATCCCTACTCAGAACGGGTGTGTACACACACACACACACACACACACACACACACACACATATATATATATATATATATATATATATATATATATAATATATATATATATATATATATATATATATATATATATATATATATATATATATATATATATATATATATATATATATATATATATATATATATATATATCCGTTTAAGTACAATGCTAAATGGAAGGTGCTTAGTTCAGAACCACAGTTCTAAAAGCAAATTCCGTATTTTCAGTTTCCTCTTATTAGCATGCAAAATTATATAATGAAATTAAGTCTATAAGGGATTTACGTAAAAAAATCTCTAACCACAACTAATTTATATAGTACACACAGGAGTTGGAAAAAAAAACGGTTACAACGAAATAAAAATAATCAGTTAACTTTAAACTTTATAACAACCCAACCTTTTGATAAAATATTCTGCTTATATCGCGAGGTACATGAAATACTCTTCTATAAATACTTAGAAATAAACCTAGCACATGACTGTACTCTAATGCCTTAATTTGTTCGCAAAATATAAAGTTTGGTTGAACTGTCGATGTAAACATTGCCAATTTACATCAACTCTCGTAGTAACTAATGTCTGTTGCTTGCCTAATTTCGTTAATCCAAACCTAAATTCTGAATTTAGGACTTGTTGTATTATAGATTTGCGAACGTAATACAGACAATAAGGTACATGTACAACAGTACAAAAATAATTGTTTTGGATTATACTGTTTAAGGATGACTTCATGCACGGCAAGTATTCCCCCAAAGTATTTCACAGCTACTATGTGTATGATTTCACATTCCATAGCTTACCTTCTGCCAAAGAACGTCTTCTGGCTGGCAAATCTCCTCCTTTTAATAAAAAGTAATGATAATTGTAAAACACAGACACAGGATTGTAAAGAAACAGCCTGTAAATAAACGTTCGGAAGCAGGCTGCAGGTTACCTAAATTTCAGTTCGTTCTACCTTGTCTTTTAAACAGGTTCCAATACGTTTTTGTAGATCTTTTTAAAGTTTGTGATTATTGGTCAGTGAAAACCATTGACATTTTTACAACCTCGACAAACATATATCAAGGATATTTTTTTTTCCGGTGAAAGATTTTGTTTAATGTGAAAACAAATGAGAGTTTAAAGTCATCTATACCAAGTTACCGAACAATCGTGGAGTGAATCAGTAAACTATTTCGACAAAAGAATTTACATACCTTCGCCTTTAAACTTTATGAGGAAATTACCTTTTCTTTGGATAATATTTCTTTACTAATAAGAAGTTTACCTTTCGCTGGAATATTCAACAACCTATCTTAAAGTCTTGAGAGCAGAGAGCAGACATATGATGTTCTCGGCACAATTTGACCTAGGCCTACTTGAATCTACAGATCTCATCACGCTCTAGATGTTGCAAATATTTACCAAATACATTTATTTTCTTTGGTGATCATTGAAGCAGGTGCTAGCTAAAGCAAACAATCACACAAACAATCAACTCAAACAACTCTCTCGGTGGTTTGAACTAGTGTTGCCTTGTTTGCTAACTCTTAAATAAAGGGGAAGTAAGCAACTTGTTCGTTCATGAGATGTGGGATTATCAAAGGTAGCTATTCTCCTTTTACACACAGGAGAAATATACTAAAATATTATAATTGTGCAATACAAATTGATGCGTGTCAATTATTCTTGGACATTGATGTATATTTGAAATGGGCTGGGTGGCATCAACGCCCAAATAAGAATAGCCTTTGCTGAATATTTTATGTATACGGTGTTGTATCTCACACGGATCACATTACTATTATTATTATTATGATGATGATGATGATGATGTTAAAATAAGTTATTAATTGTTAATTATTTCTCATATTGTTTATTCATTTCCCTTTTTCTATTCCTCACTGGGTTATTTTTCCCTGTTGCAGCCCTTGGGCTTATAGCATCTTGCTTTTCCAACAAGGGTTGTAGCTTAGCTGCTAATAATAATAATAATAATAATAATAATAAATAAAATTATTATTATTATTATTATTATTATTATTAGCTAAGATAAGCTACAACCCAGTTGGAAAATCAGTATGCTATAAGCCCAGGGACTCCAACAGTGAAAATAGCCCAGTGAGAAAGGCAACAAGGGAAACGAGATAGAATCGTGCGCCTAAGTGTACCCTCAAGCAAATTTTGAGTATTTAAAATGCTTAAAGAAATTCTTTACCAAATGATTGATTGCCAAGAGATTCTGGCGTCACTGGCAAAAAAATATTCACAAATGAAATGAACCATCAGTAATGAAAAATATTAAGAAAAATAGTATTAACCCTTTTACTCCCAGGCTATTTGGAACTTTCCAACCCTTAACCCCCAGGGGTTATTTTTTTAAGCACATTTTGCAGTATATATATATATTTTTAAATTGCTCTAACAGCCTTAATTTTCGTCATAGAGAGGTCAGGTTGGTCTCATTTTCTTGGAAAATGCCTGAAGTTTCTCAAAATATTTTTTAAAATATGCAAAAAAAAAATGTAAATAGTAAAAGGGTTAAAAGGTGCTAATACAATAGATATATTACTTGCATATGAACTACTTATAAATACAAATCTCCATATTACAAATTACAAAACATTTAAAAAAAAAAAAACATTATAAGAGAAGTCTATCACTGATTTTATACACAAACATCAAATAATGTATTTAAATGAAGCATTAATATCTCTTAAAGTAAGGAAAAACGATAGCTACCATCCTCAGCCTAGTTCTCAGTAAGGATATATGTCTTCGCAAAACATGGACAATAAGATAATCAGCAATTGTCATTAAATTGATATGTATTAACATAAATAAAATTTTTCATTGATATGCAAATAAATAGATTCTCAGAATTATTACTTAAATATCACCAGCTGAATTTACATTCCTATAACACTGTAATTAGATACTAATACAAAGGAAGGACTTAGGTTCGTTTGTTCAAGAACACCTTGCATATAGCAAGACACGGGCTCTTGCACAAGAGCAGCCCGTACAAAAAAAAAAAAAAAATAGGTCTAAAATTATATAGCAATATTACATAATGACTATGTTTCTAGTAAAAAGCCAAATATTTAATACCAGCGCTTTAATAAAAACTAAACATGCTGGCATTTTCTAAGTTAGTTAATGCATAGAATTAATTTTATCTACAGACCTTAATACACTTACAGATTAATTTATCTAAGGTTAAGATAAATTCTTCATCAAAATCCTCTCACTTAGCAAGTATTCAATCAGTACACAGAATCTCTGACCATAGCAACAACAAGAATATACACTATATTCAACTTTTTTATTTTAATGAGGCGCATTTGCACTGACTCGCAGCGGTGCCCTTTTAGCTCGGAAAAGTTTCCTGCTCTCTGATTGGTTAGAATTATCTTGTCCAACCAATCAGCGATCAGGAAGCTTTTCCGAGCTAAAAGGGCACCCCTGCGAGTCGGTACAAATCTGCCTCACTAAAAAGAATTGACTATAAATCCTCTTAGCTCATAAACTAATGACATTTTAGACAACTGACTTAGCATAGTGCTGTTGGAACCACACACACACATACATACATACATACATACATACATAAATACACATATTATACTCCTCCTAATGCCTAGATTATCCCTACAGTTTCTTGTGCTCGGGTTCGATTCCCCGGCCGACCAGAAGCTATTATTTTTTTAGTTGATTCCCCCTTTGGTCTCTGATCCCAAGGTAGAGATATTCCAGGTAATAGGAGGAGCATGCTATATGGCTTATAATAATAAGAAAAATTATCATATATATATGTATATATATATACATATATATATATACATATACATATATATATATATATATATATATATATATATATACATAATCCCATTCAATGAAGTTCTATCTTTTAGAATCTTTGGAAAAAAACAATGCTTATGTTACAAAATAGCTGTTTTACAATCATATGAAATACTTAGTTTAAGAATATACGCCAAAAACATCATAGTCATTTATCGTGTAAAGGTATGCCAACATGACACGTCTTACAAAGATAGTTGAAATCATTCTCTCTCTCTCTCTCTCTCTCTCTCTCTCTCTCTCTCTCTCTCTCTCTCTCTCTCTCTCTCTCTCTCTCTCTCTCTCTCTCTCTCTCTCTCACATAAAGCAAATTTTCAAATAAACAGTCTTGAAGTCATTATACATATTTTTTGACACATCCAAAATTATTTCATAAGAAAAAAAATCAATATTGTTTAAAACTGTTGCGTGAAGAGATGAACATCTAATTTTATGAGATCAGCCACAGAAAATGGAAAATCTTTTTTTTACCTTTTGTTCTGTCAAAATGTATTTCCGTCGTTAAATTACAAGTAGATTAATCAACACACACACACACACACACACACACACACACATATATATATATATATATATATATATATATATATATATATATATATATATATATATTTATATACATATACAGTATATATATATATATATATATATATATATATATATTTATTTATTTATATATACATATACAGTATATATATACATATATATATATATATATATATATATATATATATATATATATATACATATCCTTAATATGAAATTATTTTTCAGCGATACCGGGTATCTTAAATCTCAACAATCTGGAATAAAAATTAATGCTCAAACGCTCCATATAACACAATAAACAATTCAAATTCCTCAATAATTTTCAAATAACAGTTTTAAGTTTTTGAAAATAGGTAAAATATATTCAACGTAGTAATATAGTTTTATCTCTGCTTATTGTCTTAAAAGATTCCTTTTCCTTATCTGAGAATTATCAAAAAAAAAAAAAAATAAAAATAAAAATGTCTTCCTCATATCAATGAACTGTGTCACCTGAGTCCATTTTCCTCTTGTAATCTAAATTAGACCAAGGTCTACTTTCTGTGTTCTTGTCTATCTCTTCTGGAGACTGTTGACAGGGAGGCCCAGAATGATGTCGTCGTCTCCAGGCTGGTGGGGAGCGAAGTAGAATTGGTCTTCGTTGAAATTATCCGCCATCTTTTCCTCTGTTTCTCTGGTGGCTGCGAAGATTTCGTAATCTTTCTTGTAGAATTTGCTGTAACGTGAATGAAGTGAATTACTAGAAAAGCTACATCTCTCATGGATAGTTTTTTATGTTAATGTTTACCATTTAAAGCGTATAATATATTATAGAGTATATCCACCTTGAATTGGTTTATGTTATTTAATGTTTATCAGTACAGACATGCCTTTGTCTGTAAACTTATTAAAGATCATTAGATTCCATTACAGTGTATGAAATTCTGGTTCAAATTACAGAATATACGGTAATACAGTATAAAGCACATCCACACAGGGTTAATTTATGTAATTTATTGTTTATCAGTACAGAAATGCTATGTCTGTAAACTTAGAAGAGCTAATATGATTCCACTCCAGTACAAAAAAAGCTGTTTCAAATTACAGTATATAATACAGTATAAAGCACATGTACCCGGAGCTAATTCGGGCAATCTATGTTTATCAGTACAGAAATGCCTATGTCTGTAAACTTGGAAAAGCTAACATGATTAAATTACAGTACATGATATGCTGGTTAAAATCATCATCATCTCCTCCTACGCCTATAGACGCAAAGGGCCTCGGTTAGATTTCACTACTCGTCTCTATCTTGACCTTTTAAATCAATACTTCTCCATTCATCATCTCCTACTTGACGCTTCATAGTCCTTAGCCATATAGGCTTGGGACTTTCAACTCTTCTAGTGCCTTGTGGAGCCCAGTTGAAAGTTTGTTGAACTAATTTCTCTTGGGGAGTGCGAAGAGCATGACCAAACCATCTCCATCTACCCCTCATCATGATCTCATCCACATATGGCACTCGAATAATCCCTATTGTAGTTTCATTTCTAATCCTGTCCTGCCATTTAAAATAGAACTGGAATAACTCTACAGCAATGACCCACCTGTATTTAGAGTAAGGCACGCCCATTATGAGCAAGGTTGCTTGATAGTAAGGAAGGCGCCACAGGCCGAAGTGGTGATTCCGAGCGTCCTGATTCCAAATCTTTAGCGCCTGTGAATAAAAATATGTCTTCAATAACAACGACAATAACATAAGAATACTATACTCAATTTGTTTTAATGAAGTGCATTTGCACTTACTCGCAGGGGTGCCCTTTTAGCTCGGAAAAGTTTCCCAATCGCTGATTGGTTGGTCAAAATAATTTTAACCAATCAGCTCGTAGGAAAATTTTCCGAGCTAAAATGGCACCCCTGAGAGTCAGTAACCAATCA
The DNA here is from genome assembly GCF_036898095.1 of Palaemon carinicauda. Classification (NCBI taxonomy): domain Eukaryota; kingdom Metazoa; phylum Arthropoda; class Malacostraca; order Decapoda; family Palaemonidae; genus Palaemon; species Palaemon carinicauda. The sequence continues at coordinate 53,591,124 of NC_090766.1, read as the reverse complement.
GCTAGTAGGAAACTTTTCCGAGCTAAAAGGGCATCCTTGAGAGTCAGTAGCCAATCATCTAGTAGGAAACTTTTCCGAGCTAAAGGGGCACCCCTCTGCGTTTGGTACAACTGCGCCTCATTGAAAAAAGATTGAGAATAGTGATAATATTTATAGTGCTTCCAAAAGACTCGAATCACTCTTAGTTCTTCCGTCATACATCTACAACGTTTAAGATTTCTTCCAGAGGGCTAAAATTGCTGGCTACAACACTACTTGCAGTTACTGCACAGACTCTTCATTCTAATTAGTATCTAGAATGTCCTTCAAATATATGGAGCTAGAATTAAACCATTTGACTAAACAATTAACTTATTACAGTTTGAAGAAAATTATGAATATACTGATAAACGATATTATTATTATTATTATTATTATTATTATTATTATTATTATTATTATTATTATTATTATTATTATTATTATTATTATTATCTCCGCCAATGAAGTTGAAAGAAAGTTATGTTTTCTTGGCCACAATTGTAATCGTCGAGTAATGAAACTTGCAGGTATTATCTGTTATGTAAAAAGCTGAAAATGACTAAATTTTGGAAGGTCAAGGTCAGACGTTAAGGTCACTGTTAAGCAATATGTCCAATTCACGATATCAACCATAAGCTTAGACATCGTTGTCACAAAGACTTCAAACTTGGTTCATATTTGAGTGTATGAAAATCCACGCCAATTAATACATGTTAAGGTTAAAGGTCAAGGTCAAGGTCATGGACAAGGTCAAGATCAAGGTCAAGGTCAAGGTTATGGTCATGGTCATGGTCATGGTCATGGTCATGGTCAAGGCCAAGGCCAAGGTCAAGGGCGAGAAATAAGCCTCTGTGGCGGAGGTCTGAGCTCTATGTATATATATATATATATATATATATATATATATATATATATATATATATTTATACAAATATATATATGGATATATATGTATATATATATACATAAATATATATATATATATATATATAAATATATGTATATAAATATATATGTATATATATATATATATATATATATATATGTATATATATATATATATATATATATATATAATTATATATATAAATATATATGAATATATATATATATATATATATATATATATATATATATATACAGATATATATATATAAATATATATATATATATATATAAATATATATATAAATATATATATAAATATACATATATATAAATATATATATAAATATACATATAAATGTATATATATATAAATATACATATAAATATATATATATATATATATATATATATATATATATATATATATATATATATATATATATATGAATATATATATAAATATATATAAATATATATATAAATATATATATATATATATATATATATGCCAAAGTAGGCTTACTGTAGAAGTTAACTCGAAGTATTACCAAGTCATGTGCATTGTAGATTCCCTCATAGAAAATATCAGTATATAAGTAAGAAGCAAGCAAAGCCTTAAGACACAACATAACGTACTTGGAGAAACAAGATTTACAGAGAGAGAGAGAGAGAGAGAGAGAGAGAGAGAGAGAGAGAGAGAGAGAGAGACCTGTCTCGTCTATAGAGAGGAAGAAAACATTAGTAAAGACGAAGGAGGTTTTGGGTGTAGCCATTTGAAAGCAGAACTAATCTGTAGTAGTGCTGGTAGATGTGAATACAATACTGATTTCGCTATTTTTATTATTATTATTATTATTATTATTATTATTATTATTATTATTATTATTATTATTATTATTATTATTATCATTATTATTATTACTTGCTAAGCTACTATCCTAGTTGGAAAAGCAAGATGCTATGAGTCCAAGGACTTCAACAGGGAAGTAGCCCAGTGAAGAAAGGAAATAAGGAAAAATAAAAATATTTTAAGAACAGTAACAACATTAAAATGATTATTTCCTATATAAACTGCAAAAACTTTAACAAAACAAGAGGAAGAGAAATAAGATAGAATAGTGTGGCCCGAGTGTATCCCCAAGCAAGAGAACTCTAAACCAAGACAGTAGAAGACCATGGTACAGAGGCTATGGCACTACCTAAGACTAGAGAACAATGGTTTGATTTAGGCGTGTCCTTCTCCTAGAAAAGCTGCTTAATTCACACAAAAAAAAAGATAAGAAAGCATTGTATTCCAAAATTTGCAAACTTTAAATTATTAAGCATCTTTTCTACCCATCATGAATAAGAATGGTGATATAATATATACAAATAATTTTTGGTCAGCAACCAATATCTCTTTTGATATTATTCATTCTGCAGGAATGTAAATAAAAAGGAAAATCATATCTTAAAGTGTAGAATAACATAGTGCTGTTGAAGTGAAAAAGGTGCATGTGTTACTTAAGTGAAGCTTAAATATTACAATTGAAGTTCAAGATTTATCTAAGTGGGGATTTACTAGTGCTATTAATGTGAAGAATTATCTAATGTTATCGAAGTGAGGATTAACTAGTGTTATTAATGTGAAGATTATCTAATGTTATTGAAGTGAGGATTAACTAGTGTTATTGATGTGAAGATTATCTAATGTTATTGAAGTGAGGATTAACTAGTGTTATTGATGTGAAGAATTATCTAATGTTATCGAAGTGAGGATTAACTAGTGTTATTGATGTGAAGATTATCTAATGTTATCGAAGTGAGGATTAACTAGTGTTATTGATGTGAAGATTATCTAATGTTATTGAAGTGAGGATTAACTAGTGTTATTGATGTGAAGAATTATCTAATGTTATTGAAGTGAGGATTAACTAGTGTTATTGGTGTGAAGATTATCTAATGTTCTTGAAGTGAGAATTAACTAGTGTTACTGATGTGAAGATTATCTAATGTTATTGAAGTGAGGATTAACTAGTGTTATTAATGTGAAGATTATCTAATGTTCTTGAAGTGAGGATTAACTAGTGTTATTGATGTGAATATTATCTAATGTTATTGAAGTGAGGATTAACTAGTGTTATTGATGTGAAGAATTATCTAATGTTATCGAAGTGAGGATTAACTAGTGTTATTGGTGTGAAGATTATCTAATGTTCTTGAAGTGAGGATTAACTAGTGTTACTGATGTGAAGATTATCTAATGTTATTGAAGTGAGGATTAACTAGTGTTATTAATGTGAAGAATTAACTAATGTTATCGAAGTGAGGATTAACTAGTGTTATTGATGTGAAGATTATCTAATGTTATTGAAGTGAGGATTAACTAGTGTTATTGATGTGAAGAGTTATCTAATGTTATCGAAGTGAGGATTAACTAGTGTTATTGATGTGAAGATTATCTAATGTTATTGAAGTGAGGATTAACTAGTGTTACTGATGTGAATATTATCTAATGTTATTGAAGTGAGGATTAACTAGTGTTATTGATGTGAAGAATATCTAGTGTTATTGAAATGAAGAATATCTAGTGTTATTGAAGTGAAGATTATCTATCGTTATTGAAGTGAAGATTACCTAATGTTATTGAAGTGAGTATTAACTAGTGTTATTGAAGTGAAGATTATCTATCGTTATTGGAGTGAAGATTACCTAATGTTATTGAAGTGAGTATTAACTAGTGTTATTGAAGTGAAGATTATCTATCATTATTAGAGTGAAGATTACCTAATGTTATTGAAGTGAGTATTAACTAGTGTTATTGAAGTGAAGATTATCTATCATTATTAGAGTGAAGATTACCTAATGTTATTGAAGTGAGTATTAACTAGTGTTATTGAAGTGAAGATTATCTATCGTTATTGAAGTGAAGATTACCTAATGTTATTGAAGTGAGTATTAACTAGTGTTATTGAAGTGAAGATTATCTATTGTTATTGAAGTGAAGATTACCTATTTTTATTGAAGTGAGTATTAACTAGTGTTATTGAAGTGAAGATTATCTATCATTATTAGAGTGAAGATTACCTAATGTTATTGAAGTGAGTATTAACTAGTGTTATTGAAGTGAAGATTATATATCGTTATTGAAGTGAAGATTACCTAATGTTATTGAAGTGAGTATTAACTAGTGTTATTGAAGTGAAGATTATCTATCGTTATTAGAGTGAAGATTACCTAATGTTATTGAAGTGAGTATTAACTAGTGTTATTGAAGGGAAGATTATCTATCGTCATTAAGGTGAAGATTATCTAATGTTATTGAAGTGTGGATTAACTAGTGTTGTTCATGTAAACATGTGTAATATTATTGAAGTGTAAATTTTCTAGCATTATTAATGTGAAGATTACCTGATGTTATTGAATTAAGAATTATCTGGCGTTATTGAAGAGGAGATTACCTAATGTTATTGAAGTGTGGATTAACTAGTGTTATTCATATAAAGATTATCTAATATTATTAAAGTGTAGATTTTCTGGCATTATAGAAGTGAAGATTACCTTATGTTATTGAAGTGAGGCTTAATCAGTGTTATTGATGAAAAGATTATCTAGTATTATTGAGGTGAAGATTATCTAGCATTATTGAAGTGAAGGTTATCTATTATTTAAGTGAGGATTATCTATCGTTATTGAAATGAAGATTATCTAGCATTATTTAAGTGATGATTATCTATCGTTATTGAAATGAAGATTATCTAGCATTATTTAAGTGATGATTATCTATCGTTATTGAAATGTAGATCATCTAGCAGTATTGAAGCGAGGATTAACTAGTGATATTGATGCAAAGATCATCTAGTGTTACTGAAGTGAAGATTATCTAGCAGTATTGAAGTGAAGAGTGTCTAATGTTATTGAAGTGAAGAGTGTCTAATGTTATTGAAGTGAGGATTAACTAGTGTTATTGATGTGAAGAATATCTAGAGTTATTAAACTGTAGATTAACTAATGTTATTGAAGTGAAGATTATATAGTGTTATTGATGAAAAGATTATATAGTGTCATTGAAGTGAAGATTATATAGTGTCATTGAAGTGAAGATTACATAGTGTCATTGAAGTGAAGATTATTTGGTGTCATTGAAGTGAAAATTATATAGTGTCATTGAAGTTAAATTTATATAGTGCCATTGAAGTGCAGATTATATAGTGTCATTGAAGTGAAGATTATCTAGTGTCATATCTAGTGTCATTGGAGTAAAGATTATATAGTGTCATTGAAGTGAAGATTATCTAGTGTCATTGAAGTGAAGTTTATTTAGTGTCATTGAAGTGAAAATTATATAGTGTCATTGAAGTGAAGATTATCTAGTGTCATTGAGGTGAAGATTACATAGTGTCATTGAAGTGAAGATTATTTAGTGTCATTGAAGTGAAGATTACATAGGGTCATTGAAGTGAAGATTATATAGTGTCATTGAAGTGAAGATTATCTAGTGTCATTGAAGTGAAGTTTATCTAGTGTCATTGAAGTGAAAATTATATAGTGTCATTGAAGTGAAAATTATCTAGTGTCATTGAAGTGAAGATTATATAGTGTCATTGAAGTGAAGATTATATAGTGTCATTGAAGTGAAGATTATATAGTGTCATTGAAGTGAAGATTATCTAGAATCATTGAAGTGAAGATTATATAGTGTCATTGAAGTGAAGATTATATAGTGTCATTGAAATGAAGAGTTACTTCAGCAATAAACTTAAATAAACGAAACTTAACAAACAATTAAATACACTCTTTCAGACACTGTAAATTATTAATACAGTTCTTCGTGAACTTATAAGTACTGCCACCAGTGATATGGGACATGATGGTCATTCCAAAGTCTTCATATAAAAGAAATGCAAGACATTTAGGCTAACTAGACACCTCAACAAAAAGTAGCAAGTTGATCTTAGAGTAGCACGCACTGGTTCTTGGGACGCTAATTGAAGATACTGACTTATCTGATATGCGAAATAAGTTTATATATATATCATGTAACTTAAATACGAAGAAATCAAGTATAAACGAGACAAATATGCAAGCTATGCATAACCTAATTTTTCCATTGGAATATAGTAAACAATAATTAATTAAATTATTGTTCTCTAGTCTTGGGTAGTGCCATAGCCTCTGTACCATGGTCTTCTGCTGTCTTGGTTTAGAGTTCTCTTGCTTAGGGGTACAATCGGGCACGCTATTCTGTCTTGTTTCTCTTCCTCCTTTGCATTTTATAGTTTATATAGGAAATATTTATCTTAATGTTGTTACTCCCCTTAGAAATTTTATTTTTACTTGTTTCCTTTCCTCACTGGGCTTTTCCCTGTTGGAGCCCCTCGGCTTATAGCATCCTGCTTTTCCAACTAGGGTTGTAGCTTAGCAAATAATAATAATAATAATAATAATAATTCATCTATGGAACCTTTCCAAGTAGGCAAGGGCTTAGGATTTTAATCATACAGAATATATCTTTAAGCCTTTAAAAATAGGAAACAGACAATTACAACGTTTGCGTCTGATGTGTAATGATTAGCTTTTTTCGTATAACGAAGTTTGTACAAATTAATGCTGTCGATTATTAAACACTAACCTTTCTTCAACACAGATGATACGGCCATCAGAGGTAGGTAATTATCGTTCTTTATAGGTTCATCATTATAGACCAATTTGGATGAGTCTGTATTCGTATATGTTGTCGTAGGACTCGACCCAGTAGTAGGAGTATAACTAGACTGTGTTACCATGGAGGTCGCAGGACTCGACCCAGCAGTAGGAGTATAACTAGACTCTGTTACTATAGAGGTCGTAGGACTCGACCCAGCAGTAGGAGTAAGACTAGACAACGTCGAATGGAATTCCTCAGTCGTCGTCGAAAGGGGCTCAGTGGTTGTGTTGTCACCGGAGGGCCAATCCTCCCTACAAGGCGACCACACAATGAAGGATATCATTCCGAAAGTAACTGAAAAGGTGATCACAACAGCTATAAAGCCTGTCAGACAGCCGTTTCTCTCGAGACACTCCCTCATTACGTCGATCCTTGATCTCACAGTCCAGGTAGGATATTGCGATTAAGTCAGGTTTGGCTAATAGCTGGTTATAATCCTTCTATTGTTCGGAAGATGAAGTCAATAACAAAGCAGAACGTTTTGTACAGAAATATCTATAACGCCGAGGCCACTTTTCAACACCTTTCCACGTATAGTTTTATAATCGCAGTTACTTTTTACTTTGGGATGTTACAAAGACTGACTTTTTTCAAGGTGCGCTCACGGAGAGATTGTAGCTGGGACTAGACTAGGGTGTTATCGCAAGTCTTTATCTTTCATTTGTTCAAACGACCTAACCTTTGAATTTATCAGCTCAGATCAAGGTTGTCTTTGAGTATAAGCTCTCTCTCTCTCTCTCTCTCTCTCTCTCTCTCTCTCTCTCTCTCTCTCTCTCTCTCTCTCTGCAGATAATTTCCATGTTATTTGCCGCTTCGCACAATAACACGAGGGCTCATCATCATTTTGTCGAAACCTTATACCATTCACCTTTCTTTCAGACCGCTTCTGGATCTTAACCCCACACATGTCTAATTCTCCCGGTCTAGAAGGTACACATATTAAGCTAGCCTGCTATTCACCATTCTCTCCACATGACCAAAGACTCTTAGAGTACTATTTCGTTCCTTTACCAGCTGATGATAATAACTTTACCACTACTACGCTACCACTACTACGCAATTTACTAATGACATAGGGTCTTCTTTTTTTATTATCAGGGATATTATTTCTAGTAGTATTAGAAGTAATAAAATCACTCATTACCCTTACAATTCCCAACTAGAAAAGCTGAATGCTACAAGCTTAGTGGTTCTAACGTCTAGAGCTTACAAATAGGCGGCCCTAAGATTATGTAACAAGTTCCCAATGGACATCTGAAGGACTGAAGATAGTAAGGCTTTCAAGAAGTTGAAGACTTTTTTTTCTAAGTGCTTAGATAATGTG